>NW_027272970.1:0-17500 GCF_040938485.1 Diadema antillarum
AAGATCTAGGAGACATAATGACTTTCTCGTATTTTTAAATAAGGAAACTACATAGAAAGTGGATAGATCAAAGTATTTGAGTTCCCTATTGATGATCAAAGTTACAAAATAAAACAGTCTTTATTCTTTAATGAAATGTAAGTGTAAAATAACTCTGAATATGTCACAAGTGGCATAATAGTGTAATACATACATATATATATATATATATATATATATATATGTATATATATGTATATATATATTTATATACATAAGCACTTTACGGGTTCATATTTTTCATAAAATAGTTTTGTTTAAATCAATGTATTAAATGCCACATTAAAGGTAATTTGATTGGTTATCAATCTAGTACGTCAGTATAAATGGAAACTTAAAGCATGAATAAACACATTCGTTTTGTCCTCCAAGGCACAAAGGTAAAATTGCAAAAATTGACACCTTGTCTTTCATTTCAAAATTCCCTTAACAATGATATAAAAAGACCAGTTTAACACAAGGAGAGACATGAATGAAATAGCGAAAACATGTTTCGTTCTCGTTATCTCTTTAAAAGCTTAAACAAAATCAAAGTGCGAAGCTAAAGGGTGAAATAAGAATTTTCTGTCAACTCAAACCTCAAATGAAATGGTAAGGTACAAAGATGAATAAATGAACAGTTCATATCTTTATTTCATTCATAATTCAGTAATTCTAAAATTCATAAGACTATTAATTAGTCATTAAACAAATAATATTTACAATTTTCCTAATTTGATACATCAATTCATGTTCCTATCATTTTTGATAATATTGCTTCTCTCATTTCACTTGAATTTGGATTTGACAGAAGATTCTACATTTTCCTCCTATATTTTTAGCTTTTAAGAAATTAATCGTGTGGGCTTCAAGGAATATTGTAGAGTTCGTAGGTGTATTTCTACCAATTTAATTCAGGTTTTTTGTTCTAAATTTATATTTTGTTCTTATTGTTACATGGAAGAGCATTCATGCATAAATGAGAGACTTGTTCATTTTTGCAATTTTTATGCCTCCGCCACGAAGTGGTGCCGGAGGCATTATGTTTTCGGGTTGTCCGTCCGTCCGTCCGTCCGTCCTTCCGTCCGTCCGTCCGTCCGTCCTTCCGTCCGTCCTTCCGTCCGTCCGTAATGAATTTTGTGGACAGGGTAACTATCAAAACCTTTTGAGGTATCCTAATGAAACTTGGCATGTATGTGTATTAGGGGGGTGAAGTTGTGCCTATCAACTTTTGGGTGCACATGCTCAAGGTCAAAGGTCAAAAGGTCAAGGTCAAATGCTTAAAATTTCACTATTTCCCCCATATCTATGCAATGCCTGAAGATATTTTCTTGAAACTTAGTGTATACATGTATTACCCAATTAAGATTCTCTGGTAAAAGTTTGGGGTCATGAGGTCAAAAGGTCAAAGGTCAAAAGGTGAAGTAAAATGTTAAAATTTCACTTTTTTCTCTCTATCTTGGAAATTGTTCAAGGTATCTTTATGGAACAAAGTATATATGCATGTACTGACTGGCAATGGCTATCTAGGGAATTTGGGATTTGTGGGTCAAAGGTCAGGGGTCAAAGGTCAAGGGCAATACTTCAAAATTTTACTATTTTCCTTATATTTATGCAATGCCGGCAGGATTATTTTCTTTTTAACTTGATGTATGCATGTATAACCCACTAGATATTCTCTGGGATTTTTTTTTTTTTGCCAAGAAGGCCAAAGGTCAAAAGGTCAAAGATCAAGTGAAAGTGCTGAACTTACTCCTTTCTCCATATCTCGCAAGTGGCTCAAGTTATCTTTAAACTTAGTACATATTTATGTATGTTCTGCCTGACAGTGATTCTCTTATAAATGAATCAAAGGCCAGATGAAAATGATAACAATTTACTGTTCAATACAGAAATTGCACTTTTACTCCATACCTTGACAATTACTCAAGTGTGTAAACTTATGAAAGGGTCAAAGTCGAAGTTAAAGTTCTTAAATCCCCAAATACATGCTCTCCTATTCATCCAATTAAACATAGGTCAAGGAAGGTGAACATTCGATACATTTGTGACAAACATGTCATTTTAATATTTTGCCAATTTTGTGAAAATGTAATCACAAATTGTCCACATGTACTATAGACCTATTAGGAGAATCATGCATTATGGCGGAGGCATACCAGTCGCCATAGCGACATTTCTAGTTACTTTTGTGCCTTGGAAGAGAAATATAAGGGTGTTCACTCATGCTTACAGTTTCCCTTTTTATTGACCTATCAGGTTGATAGCCAGTTAAATTACCTTTCATTTGGTATATAATACAACTACTTTTAGCCAAATATTTATGAAAAATAAAAACTTGAAAAGATGTTTCCTTTCTGTTTTTGCTGAGTGTATGTACATATATAAATATAAAAATTATATATATATATATATATATATATATATATATATGTGTGTGTGTGTGTGTGTGTGTGTGTGTACATTTCCCACTAAAGGGAAAGTTTATGTCGACGCACTCTTACCTGTGCTTGCAGTTGACCTGAAAACATATCACTGCCTCGACTCTGTCTGTAGGCCTACTCAACATTTACCCACAAACTTAACGATATTCCGAAATAAAAATAGGAGTACACCTCTGCTTTATCACATTCATGCAATCACTGTTGATAACTCACTAGAATGATTTTTGTCATTGCTGTTGCATACTAGTATGTTGTCTTGAACTCGCTTTTCTCTGAACGTACGACAGTATGTAGAATGCAAACATTATAATATTCTATATACTGTTATATACATTGCATCTTGATTTTGGTTGTTTGTAACATTAATTAAGTAAGTTACATGACAGTAAACACTTCACACAATAAGCAGTTGTATATTCATACTTCAAAAGTTATTAATTTTATGTCCACCACATGCCTTTCTATTTCCATTAGACTCTGCTATCGGACTCGGTGTCAACGAAACTCTAGCCGAATTACTTAATGGGAAGCGCATTTGGTATATCGTGTCGGGAGTAATTGGAGGGATCGTACTTGTATCGATGTGCATCTGTGGCTGTTGCTGTGTCTGCAACTGTAAATGTTGCTCACCATAGATAACAGTGGTTTATATAGATTTTCCCCCGATTTGATTGTGCCTTTTGTAATCGCCGAGTTCAAGTACGCATTTTGAAAGAGAACTGTTCTGGAAATATTGTGTGGGAAAACTGTCGGAAGAGTTCATGCGTTATTGTAGTAGCTTCAGCTTTTAGTTTATAGTATTTGTCATTTAAAGGCAACCTGAACTGTGTTCATATTGGCTGTGAAATAAAAGGTTAAGGATTTAAAGATCGAGAGAGTGATGCTATTTTTCGTAATTTCTAGGCCCGATAATTCATCTGCGGTAATGACATACACAACGTCATTACTAGAAAGCATCATCAGCTCATCGTACTGTATTTTTACAGAACGCAAAACTTAGCAACGTTTGCAAGTTTGGTCGACGTAACAGTATCAAAAAGGGATGCTGTCGTGTATCTTTGTGAGCATGGTTAGTGTGTGACGACAAAGTTGTCAAAGCACCCATTTTGCGACCAAGCGGAATGAGCGGTTGCAAAAGATTCCATATCTACAACAAACTATGAATGAGAGGACTGAGACAAGAAGAGGGGGGGGGGGGAGAAAGAAGCATACCAGAAAGGGGAGAAAAGGATGAGATAAGGGCAATGAAGGGAAAGAGGAGAGAGAGTGAGAGAGAGAGATGGAAAGCGAAGGGAGAACAATGGAGGGGCACAAAAAAGTAGAAGCAAGCAGAAGATGGGTGAAAGAATGGGGAAAAGAGCATGGAGTAAGGCAGTTTTTACTAGTTGTTTAATCTAGGCATGCATAACAGTATATATGGCGTTTGTTCACCTGTTACAACGTATATCTGTAATCGTTGACACTAGTTGAGTATAATGTTGAATCTATGTTCAACTTACAGAACGTTATTTTGTTCTATCTCTTAACGATGATATCAGACTATTCTATTTTCACAGAAGTTTATTTCATATATTTCTTGTGTCGTATACCCTTTGTCAATGTTGCATTTTGATTGTTTATTGATATGGCAAAGAACGCACTTATATGTACAGAGATCCGGTAGATATAGATGACCAATTACGTAATTACAGTTTATGTAGAGTTCTTATTTTCTTGTTAATATCCATCTCCATATCAGTTATTGTCATTCTTTCATCTCAGGTCATTATAGGTCCCTCGCGAAAGACAGTTTACCACTATAGACAATGGAGGTATAATTCGATAGAATGTGTTTAGAGCCACTTTGGAAATGAAGAAGTCTGCTATTTCGCCACCCTTGAGGACAATAAAGTAAAGGGCCAAATAACATAATCAGACATTAATTGTCCCCCCTTCATTTGATAATTATCTAATCATGCAGTAAAGCTGAAGTAGAAGGAAAAAAAGCAACAACTTCCAATTCTCTTAAAAATGTCAGTGGAAAAGGCAAAAGATCAAACATTTACATAATTATATGTGTGATCAGTCATTTCGATAAGAACGCGTTGTGTGCAATTGCATTGTTCTCCTGTAATTAAGCTACTTAAGGTGCTTAAGTTGTGGAGTTTACTTCTATTTCAGTACAGTACAGAAAACCATAATTTCCGGCTTGTTTCGACAAGCTCATCACTGCCTATATTTCTTTTCAGATAGATGACTCTAAACAATTCAATGCGGAAGAAAAAATAATAATCCATTTCATCACTTAACGTGACATAAACAAGAAAAAAAAACCCGTTCGATTTAATGATTCTTGTTTGTTAAGAATAAACCTGAGCAGAAATGCAAATGCCACAAATTGAGCTTTATTTAAAGGGAATAAGTATTCTTTTCAGGATTAGAAAACAAAAATTATTTTCAGCTCAAGAAGACCTTTTTTTTTTATTCATGAAGATTCACTTCCGGCATTAAGAATGGCTGAGCTATCAGTGTGCAAGTTTCCCATTGGAATGAAATAATCATTACTTATTTCTGTTTACTTTATTGAAATTCAAAACATTTCAGCAGCTCATGAGCACCAGTTAATTCTTTATACGATCAAAAGTATTCACTGATGCTGACCATGGAGATGTAGACATGAATCAATTCGTCATGTAGACAGATGTTAGACAAACTTTCAGGTGAAGCTACAACGAATTATATAATAGACCAGTCAAAGAAGCTTCTAGATTACACAAGGAATGAAATGTGTCATAGAGCGCTTAGATAAAACGATCTGCATCTAATCTGAAACATTTTGCCTTAGTAATAAGCAGATAAGAGGTATCAAAGAACAGAATCAATTCCGCACTGTTCTTTATAGTTTTGACCATTATCACATTTCATTTAATGTATAAACATTACTTGTGTACGTGTGTATATGTACTGGAGATCAAAGAATTTACAACAGCCGTTCTTATGGCAATCAATTATGATAATCTCTACATATTTGGGGATTTTGTTTTGTGGAAAAATGTGGAGGTTTATGATTTTGATGCACTACCTCGATAACTAAAATATACATCATACATACCTTTCATCACCTGTTCGACAAATGCAGTATGTTGTACGTGTTTTGTTATGTTAGAGCAGTTGAAAAGTCTGTTGTATCTTATGCAAGTACTTATACCATTTCTTGAGGTTAATCATAGGTCTGTGAGTGTCTAAACGATTGTCTTTCATGTTGCTTCAAGATTATTGATTTTATCTAAACACTGCCACAACCTGTATTACATCAGTGAAACTGTCTTTGTGTTTGTATACGGTTTAAAGGTGAGACATTGTTTGGAAGCAAAACGTTTAGAAATTCTTTATTATTTTTCTTTTTCTGCATTCCTGCCCTTAGTTCCTCACATCATGAGCGACAGTTTTATTGAATTGGAGCTATTATGTCAAGACTAAGTAACGAAAACTGAAATATTTTGCTGTGTGCATTTCGTCAGCTGTGTTTGGAACGCCAGCTCAAGTGCCCTTGTATACAATTATTGTTGTGTTTTCCATGTCTTTTTTTTTTCTTTGGGGTGAATAAAAATGAAAGGTAACTGATATTCTCGTTTGTGTTTGCGTGCTTTGATATACAGCATTATACCGATGGATGTGTGTATTAAGATAAAATATAATACAGCGTGACGAGACACATTTTTACATGCTTTACAGCACGAGTTCGTTGGCAGCAGCATGTTGTACCCGCATAGGCAGGCACGTTATTCTCAGTCCTTCGGAACCCAGTCGCTCTAGCGGAAGCTTGCCCATAAGCACCTATGTGTGTCTTTAATAACTCACATAAAACAAAACAACAGAAGCGCACACAGTGCAGTCATCAGCCCAGGAACACATGTTCAGTTTAATAGACACAAACAGAAGGAGACATGTACAACACAATATGAGTTTGTCACACACGGGTTGCTTACAATAGACTGAGTCATACCGTGGCCAATATGTTACCTCTCCTATCACGGAGTGAGTGGGCAATCTCGCACGATCCTCGTCGGTGCGGGGAAATCCTCTCTCATAGAATCGCAGAGAATAAAATCTCTCACAAAATTCTCTCTCATTATATACAATGTTACCATGGTAATATCATGAGTGCAACGTTTGCCATTTTAAAGTATCACTTGTACATGGCTAGTAAAAAATGGGCATATATCATCGGTATAAAACGGAGTTGGTACTGAAATAATCCAAACTTGTCCAGGACAAACAAGTAAATTAATATCAAATGTTTAAGCTCGTAATAACGCACTACCATATTACAATGTTTGTCCAACGTCGCAATACTTTTTTTTTTGTTTTAAAGAATATTTTATTCTTCATCAATGGAAACATAATATACAAATAAATTGATACAGAAATCTCCGGACCAATTTTATAGTCCTTTTCATCAATGGATGCAAAACTGATATCAAAACTTAACATTGATTTAGCATGTTTTGATACACTCTGGTACATTTTTTTCACAATCAATATACACAATCCATATATAAACATCTCTTCTTTTCTAATTTTACATTATTAATTCCTCAATCTCTTTACAATTTTTTTCTTTCATTACATAATAAATTCTATTAACTGAATCACTTACCCCAAAAATAATTTCTTTTCAGCTTTCATACAATCCAACCTAAAATATCAATATCCATTGATTGAAGTTTTTTGTTAAAAAAAACAAAACAAAACAACCCCCTCGCCATCCCCCCCCCCCACTACTCAATACCCCCGTCCATTCTCCCTCTTACTACCCCACCCCATCCCCCCTCCCCCTTCCAAAACCCCCATCACAACAAAACCTCAAAAGCAACTGAAACCTGTGTGTCCTGACTTACATTATAACACTTAATACGAGTGCGTGGAAAAGGCATTTCCTGGTGGATGTACGGCAGACCATACTCTGTTAACTAAACGCAAAGCAAATTCTCAATTCTTTTTCCAGTTTTCCCACTTTTGTAAATGTATTGGCAACGTATTACGTATAACTGCTAATTTTTCTTCTTCTAACCTATCCTGCTCTATAAACCTTTTAATGAAAGATTCCGTTGGGGATGTCTTATTTTTCCTTCCTAAAAAAAGCAATTTCTTCACCAAAATTATAACATGGTTAACTAACTGAGCTTTTCCTTTATCTGGTAGCTCTATACCAAAAAAGATCTCTTCCCAGCTCAACTGTTGCAAATCAACATATTCAAAGAAAGTACTACATTTTCCCCAAACTTTCCTAGCAAAATCACATGTATAAAATATATGTTTATACGTCTCTTCCTCTTTATGACAAAAAGAACATAAATTATTATTTACGAACTTAAACTGAAATAATTGATAATTTGTGTACACTATTCCATGCAATAATCTATATTGAAAATCCCTCAAAACAGAACTCAAAGTGCTACTTCTTATCCTACTAAATATACATTTTATATCTCTATTAGAAAAATCACAAAAATATAAATTTCTCATTTTTTCTATCACCGAAGAATCATCACTTACTTTCTTCACTAATTCAACATAAATGTCTTTAGAGGTAATCTTTTCCAGAGGAATTTCCTTCCCATTTCTTATAAAAGTCATTTCATCTACATTTGTATTCTTCTCTACCTCTGTGTTCTCTATATTCCTTTTCCAACCAACTGGAAGCGCTTCATATATCTTTTGAATACTCAAAATATTCAAATAATTAAATCCTTTATTATAAAAATATTCAACCGAAAATAATTTACCATTCCTATCCATTATATGTTCCAATCTAAAACATTTTTTCAAAAACAATTTTTCATCAAAACTGCATTTTCCCTCAATGCGAATCATTTTATTATTAAACAAAACTTCCTTCCTTATTTGATTATAATTACCCCTGAAATCCCTTGTTTTCACCCATGTTTTCAAGAGATCCCTGTAAAATTCCGGTATAGACAAATTCAAAAGATAAATAAAATAGTTACAACAAAATATAAATTTACCTCCAATATGTTTAGTAACAAACTGAAAATATTGTTTCCATTTCATTTCTTGTTTACCATAAAATAACCTTTTAACCCACATTACTCTTTGAGCGTCTATCAATGATGAAAAATGCATAAATTTTACTCCCCCGTGTTCATAATCTAATACCAACACAGTTTTTTTGATTTTTGGTTTCCCTTGCCAAATAAATTCCCAAACAACCAAATCCAATTCTTTATATACCCATTCTGGCAAAGGAGTTAGAGACCCCACATATATCAATTTAGAATAAATAAAAGTCTTCAATAACTGAATTTTACCAACTAATGTCAAATCTCGTTGCTTCCACCATATTAATAATTTCTTTATTTTACTAAGTATTTCTTTATAATTCAATTTTTCTTTCACCTCTGGATCCAAAGTAAAATATACCCCTAAAATCTTTAACTCCGTCACTTTTTGTCCAAAAGAAAAATCATAAGTACTATCTTTACTACTTCCCAATTCTAACACTTTTATCTTATCTTTATTAAGTTTAAGTCCAGAGACCCGTTGAAAACAATCAAAAATAAATTCAATCCTCTTGATTGACTCAAAATCTTGTACCAAAAATGTAATATCATCCGCATAAAGCACTTGTCTAACTTCATTCCCTCCAAAACATAACCCTGAAATCTCCTTGTCTTTTCTTATCGAATGCGCTAACACTTCGATACATAAAATAAACAGATATGGTGACAGTGGATCCCCTTGTCGAACCCCCTTTTCTATCTTAAAATACCCTGTCGATTTACCCCCGTTAAAAACACAGCTAAGAGCATTATTATAAAGAGTAGAAATCCATTTTCGGAATACAGGTCCAAAACCAAAATATAACAGGGCCTGTTGTAAAAAACTGTGAGCAACGGAATCAAAGGCTTTTTCGAAATCAATTGCAACCAAATAACCTGGTAACTTAAAGTGGGAAGTATGGAAAATCATGTCATCAATAATACGTATTGCTTCACCTATATATCTACCTTTCAAAAACCCCAATTGATCTTCCATTATAATTTCCTCTAAAACCTCTGTAATTCTCATTGTTAAAACTTTAGAAAGAATTTTATAATCCACATTTAATAAAGAAATAGGTCTATAATTCTTAATCTGCAAAACATCTTTACCTTCTTTTGCAATCAAAATAATCATTGCTTGTCTTTGGGAAGCCGATAGTTCCCCATTATGATACGCTTCATTTAAAGCTTCTACTACTAATTGTCCGATAACCGGCCAAAATGTTCTATAAAATTCAACCGTTAACCCATCATTCCCTGGTGATTTATTCAGTTTCATTTTTTCCAACACCTGTATACACTCCCTTTCTACTATTAACCCTTCACAATAATCTTTGGACTCCTCAGATAACCTGGGCAAATCCTCAGAAAAAAACACATTATCTGAATTCAAAACTACATCTGATTTAGCATACAATCTACTATAAAAATCCTTAATTTCATTAATTATACCAGTTTCATCATAAATAATATCACCCTTTTCATTAATCAATTTTTGTATATTAGTTTTTCTTCTATTTGACTCCATTAATTGCGTAAAATATCTCACATCTCTTTCTCCTCCTTCATACCAAGAGGCGCGGGAGCGAATCTTAACTCCTTCCTTATCATAATCATAACTAACCTGTAATTCCCTTTTTTTTTCTTCAAGTCTCTTACATACTTCTTGATTTGGCTGAGATATCAAACTATCCTCCAACTCTGCTACCTCTCTTTCCAATTTTTCTCTACTTTCCTTTCTATTTTTAGACATTTTCTTAGAGTATGTTTGTGTAAACTGACGAATTTTCCATTTCAAAAAATCCCAAAGTACTCTTTTATCCTGAATCTCTTCCTGTAAATCTCTCTTTAATTTCAAAATTTCTTCCTTCATTTGCTGAACATAAACCATATCATTACATAAACTGTTATTAAATTTCCAATAAGAACTTCTATTTCTTATTTGATTTTCCCGGATATCCAAAAACCCTAACCCTATTGCGGAATGGTCCGGAGCAATTGAAGACATAATTTCACATTTAACCACAAAGTCTACTAAATCTTCTGAAATTAACCAATAATCCAATCGACTTTGCATAAATGGTACTTTCTGTCTATATGTAAATTGCTTTTTTGTTGGATTTCTCTTCCTCCAAATATCTACTAAATTCCATACTTCCATAAAATTATCCATTTCCAAATTAAACCTACTCTGACAAATTGACTTATTTCTACCAACATAATCACACTCTTCATTACGGATCATATTAAAATCCCCTCCCATTATAACAGATACCCCCTCTCTATTCATTTCCCTCAATTGTCCCTCTAACTTCTTTATCATTTGTATTTGCTCTTTTTCTTTTCCTCTAACAGGAAAATACACATTACATAAAATCAATCTTAACCCTTTCAAATTACAATACATCAATATATATCTACCTTCTACATCACTTACCACCTTTTTCATTTCCAATTTTACTAACGAATTAACCAAAATCAAAACTCCTTTACTATGGGAGGTTCCATGACTATAAACACATTGACCGTTCCATTCCGATGTCCATTTATCTTCTACATCTCTTGTACTATATGTTTCTTGTAAAAATATAAAATCTGCCCCTTTCTCCTTACACCAAGCAAAAATTCTCTGCCTTTTACCCTTTTCTCTTAATCCCTTGACATTTAAAGAAACATAACTACTTTTCCCCTCTCTATTATGCGCCATATACACACAAAAAAGTGAATCTCAGATTACTGACGGGAGTGACCACGACAGCAATCCGTAACAAAAATTTGATGTGCATTTCACCATCCACCACGAAATGCCCCCTGGTAACCAAAGAGTGATAAAAACCCCACAAACGAAGAAGAAGAAGAAGAAAAAAAAAAACGCACTCGTCCCTAACCCTTATACCTACCCAGCAAAACCTACCCTATCTAACCAATTCCCCACCTGGATCCCCAATAAAAAGAAATATAACCCTACAATCCACGTACTGACACCAATGAAGCTCAGTACCCTCCAGCAGCCTCTCCTCCTCCCCCGCACTACATTGCGTTAAAAAACCCCTCCATTCATATTTTAAATTCTTACCAACAAGAAAAAAAAGAAAGAAAGGAAAAAAAAATCCTCTCAAAACTTATTTATAATGCCCTTCATCACATGCCAGCATTATCCCTACAGCTTAAAAACAATAACCGCAACCCAAAACTAATCATCACCCTACTCACCGATGTGCATAATGTCCCCACTACCCGTGTGTCGTATACACTAAACCTAAACCTTATACACACGCACCAAAAAAAAAAAAAAAAAAAAAAAAAAAAAAAAAAAAAATTCCAAGTCCATAAAACCACGCCTCCCTTGCACAAAGGTGTGCTTATTATTACCACATACATTTTCCTCCATGCTATCTCCCTACGCCCCTAAATCCAGCACAAAACGTAACTAATTAACGTAATAGCATAAACACACAAACTATAATAACCGGACTCACACATAGAACGACACGCCCGGACATGATGAAACTCGAAATACACGAAAGTACCTTCCACAACTGGGGGCATTAACCTAGAAAATCAATAATTAATCACAGACCGAATTAATCTTCCATCTATTTGTATACCGTGCCTATTGTGACTGCATAAAACAGATAAGAAACTTGCGTTCATTACAAATTTCATACCGATACACATCATACATGTATATGCGTACCTATCAAACTTCATAGGAGTACATGGGTTGTTCAATACAACCTGACCCTTACGCAAGCCGGGCTCCCCAAACATAAGTCTTCCTTGCCCGCCAAAATATAACCCAGCACTTTTTACCTCAACATTGACCAATGGCCTCCATCCAAACCATTAATCCATGTTAGAATGTATTTAACCGGCTTTCCTCCCTAAACACATTGCACCTGAGTTATTTCCCGATACACACATTTGATTCAAGACCATAGACAGTAACATAAAAAGTCAGTAATTAAAGCACAAACGACATGAAAAGTACCCTGTTTGTATACCTTAATACACACATTTCCCGAAACACACATTTCAAAACCTTAGGCAGTAACATGAATATTTGGTGATCAAAACATAAAAGAGATGAAACCTTCCCTGTTTATATATCTTGCATGATCTGTTCACAACCTGAACCAAACAGAACCCAAACTTATCTGCACATGTGGAGTATGCATGCATTACCAAATGTCATACTGATAGCCCTTGGCTTATCGAGTGCTCATGCCCGTGAACCCTTGTGCCTACATAACCTGAACTTCATTTCCTCTGGTATAACACTTGAGATATTCAATACTACTCCGACCCTAACATGAAATAGAGCTCTCGCCCCCAAACCTCTGGCTCCTTCCAGAACATTGCAAAACGAAAGAATCTGCATATTCATAAATGCACATTTCCTCTTCTAAAGCTCTGTGACACTCCAAGTCAAAACACCGGCGTCGAGCATTTCTAATTAACATAACAATTAATCCCATCAAATAAACCCGTTCTGTGTGCACTGGTTGTCGTTGATTTTACTCTCTCTAAGGAACAATACACTCTTAGCAAAGTGCTCTTCATTCTTGCATACTTTCTCGACCAGAAAATAATAGATGTAGTTAAACACACAGGTCAGTAACTCGTGCAGTGTAAGTCTTGTGCGGCACAAACAGATTCCACCCCGGGGGCACTGACTTGAAGTATCAATAGATGTGCCCAATCATAGAGAAAGCAAAAAAAAAAGGAAACAAGCCCCATCACCTGTTTATTTTTATACATTGATGTGCACTATTGCTACCAAAATACCAAGAACCATTTCCTTTATACTGCATATGCGTTGTTGCTCAATTTGCACTTACACATCGGTAATTAAAACACAAAAGCAATGAAAAGTACCCCGTTTATATACCTTGATACACACATTTCCCGAAACACACATTTCAAGACCTTAGGCAGTAACATAAAAAATCTGTGATTAAAACATAAAAGAAATGAAACCTTCCCTGTTTATATATCTTGCATCTGTTCACTGCTTTAAACAAACAGAACACAAACTTATCTGCACGTGTGGAGTATGCATGCATTACAAAATGTCATACTGATAGCCCTTGGCTTATCGAGTGCTCATACCCGTGAACCCTTGTGCCTACAAAACCCAAACTTCATTACCTCTGGTATAACCCTTGAGATATTCGAATACTAACCCGACCCTAACATGAAATAGAGCTCGCGCGCCCAAACCTCTGGCTACTTCCAGAACATTGCAAAACGAAAGAATCTGCATATTCATAAATGCACATTTCCTCTTCTAAAGCTCTGTGACATCCCAAGTCAAAACACCGGCGTCGAGCCTTTCTAATTAGCATGACAGTTAATCCCATCAGATAAACCCGTTCTGTGTGCACTGGTTGTCGTTGATTTTACTCTTTCTAAGGAACAATACACTCTTAGCAAGGTGCTCTTCATTCCTGCATACTTTCTCGACCATAAAATAAGAGATGTAGTTAAACACACAGGTCAGTAACTCATGCAGTGTAAGTCTTGTACAGCACAAACAGATTCCAACCCAGGGGCACTGACATTGACGTATCAATAGATGTGCCCAATCATTAAAAAAACAAACCAACCAACCAACCAACAAATAAACCCCATCACCTGTTTATTTTTATACGTTGATGTGCACTATTGCAACCATAATACCAAGAACCATTTCCTTTATACTGCATATGCGTTGTTACACAATTTGCACTTACACAGCAGCATGGCTTGTTTGAGTGTACATGACCATTTCAATAGGAGATAAGAAAAAAAAAATCCACTCCAAAAGCAACCATTGCTTTCAACTAAACCGAAATCTGAAAAAAGCAAAGAAGAAATGTAGAAATCCCCTCGAAGTCTCCCTGCTACTCCGAAATCCCTCCTAACTTATTTATCTTTAGAACTAATTTATAAAAAAGAAAAAAAAGGGGGAGGGGGATGAGAAATCTTTCCAGTCCACCAATTTAACTTAATATCAATCTGGAAGAGAGAGAGAGAGAGAGAGAGAGAGAGAGAGAAAGAAAAAAAAACTGGTTGCCTTATACAACTCCGTGTGCTAATTTTCTGTTTAACTGCTTCATCATATACACTGTATATAACCAGTTAACGCTATCTGCAACAAATTATTACTTTTACTATTAAATGTGCACTGCATCCCGTTTCTCTTGCTGACATAGTACACACTGGTTGCTCGCTATTGATCCTACCCTTTCTGAGGAACCATGCCCTCTATACCATGATCCTCATTCATGCATACTTTCTCAAACCTAAGAAACATAATTAAGCACCCAGGTCAAATTACACAACATGCAGAGTATAGGCCATTATAACGGCCCAGACACCTTGTACCGAGTTGTACAAATACCAAAACCACCCTTACATAAACTAAAAGCTCCCGCTCCCAGAACCACTCCTCCCGGAATCATTTCAAAACGAAAAATCTGCATAATCCTTGATGCACATTTCCTCTTCTAAAGCTCTGTGACCCCCAAAATAAAAAACCCGGCATCAAGCATTTCTAATTAACATGACAGTTGATCCAATGACATAATCCCGTTCTGTGTGCCCTAGATGCCGTTGATCTTACTCTTTCTGAGGGACTACTGGAGTATACACTCTAAACCAAATGGTCTTTATTCATGCATACTTTCTCGACCAGAAAATAATAGACGTAGCTAAGTACACAGGTCAAGTAACTCATGCAGTGTAAGTCTTGTACGGCACAAACAGATTCCACCCCGGGGGCACTGACTTGAAGTATCAATAGATGTGCACTTGCACTTGCAACACATGTCCTTTTAAGAAAGTACATGACCTTTTCAAAGATCATTAATGCACATTCCTCTTCTAACTCTGTGGCACCCCAAGTCAAAAACACCGGCATCGAGCCTTTCTAATTAGCATGACAGTTGATCCAATCAATTAAACCCGTTCTGTGTGCACTGGTTGCCGTGGATACACTTTCTGAGGAACTATACAGATGCGAAATGCCCTTCATTGCTGCATTCTTTCTCGACCATTAAATAAAAAAACATAGGTGCCTATAGTTAAGCCCACCGGTCAAAAAACTCATGGAGTGTAAATCCTGTACGATACAAACACTTCCAACCAGGGGGCACTGGCTTAGATGTATCGATATTTGAGCCCCAACAAGACAAGCACACACATAGAAAAAACAAACAAACAAACAAACAAACAAACATTACCTGTGCGCATATTACTATAAATTAATGATGCGCACTATAGTCTACTAACGCAACAACTCAAATATACCGCAATTCGTTTTGATATACTAAATAATGTGCCTTCGTTATCTTGTATGTACTTACAACGCCTAGCTTGTAAAAATGTGCATGTCCTTTTCAAAGGGAGATGAAAAATATTTCCACTCCAAAAACATCTTCTACCAACAATCACTAGACCAAAATCTAAACTCCTAATGCAAGCAGACTCCTCAGAGTCTCCCTGCTATCACAGTGATCCCATCAAACCTATATATTTATCTTTAACGCATTCATAAAAAACAAAAGGGACAAGAAGAAACTCTTTCCACCCACGAATTTAGCTTCACGAGAATCTGAAAACAAGGTCTAATTATCGCGTGCAGCTCGTCTTCTAATTAAATATTATTTAACTACTTCAACCTTCAAAACCGTATAATACCCGCAAAAAAAAAAAACTAACAATAGCTTTTCCTTATACTTTTGCAATTGAAAACGTATTGCCTCCCGTCTCTCTTGCTTCTCTCCAGAACAAATATACATATATTCCCTGTAGCACTGTTTACATGCCTGAACTATTCCATTTCCATTTATTCCAACTGAATTACTCTTTTTTCTCTCTCTTAATACTGAAGTGGAGATAAGCACGTAAACATACCTTTCTTTCGCTATATCCAGTTCTAACACACCTCTACATAATGAACTCAAATTCCAGACCAATGCATCCTCCCTTTATAAATGTGCATGGTTCCTCAGTTCAAACTGAAGAAAAAAAAAGAAATATCTTTGAAAAAAGGGTGAAATACAAATATTTAAGTTTACCACCTTTCTGATACCAGAACACATATCGATGGAGTTCAGAAGTTCGTCGTGTGAAAATGTCTTATGAATACATCCGATGATTTTTCCGCTAGGGAAAACATTATCGTTTGCCTAGCCGATCTAAAAACCAGTCAGTAATGTTCCAAACTTTCCTGTGTTCGTCTCTGTTGCTTCTTACTTGCTTTTCCTCGGTAATTTTCATCAAAAACTTCATCAGACTATTAATCTATCAACTGTCTCTTTCGTAGAATTGAAACAAAAAAAAAAAAACAACAACAACAACATCCTAAACTAAGTACTTGGTTTAATCCCTAACCTGCATCTGTCATTTCTCCTCCGTCAGGCGTCTTTCATACCTACTGCTGCGGCGGCTGCTCAAAAACATTCCTATGGCGGTATTTCCTCGAAAACATCATGAGAATTTATGCTCTAAGATTGTATTCAAAATCAGATAATCTAAGTTACACTTGCCCTCCTTCTTCCCGGCTGATTCCTACCTCCATCCTTTCGTTTGTAGTTGCGGTTGCATCCATTTGCTGCGGCTGCTGCTGCCTCATTGCCGAAGTGTCGGGACGATTCTTCCTTGCAGGCTCGGTGCGAAGCTGAATCCTCCTTTCTCCTTTCCCCCAGCGCTCGACAAAACTCACTTGCTGCTCTTTTGGGAGGAAGACCCGGTCGACATACAACTTCCAAGGTTCTGCCCGGGAAAAGTACGCGAGCTTGCCTGCCGCCCGGGCGGTTTTTAGCGCCGGTAACTGGGACTGCCGTTCGCGTCTGACCCGTCTGGGGAGATCCTCCGTGATGTAGATGGGTGTTCCCTTCAGGTGTTTCGCATTTCGTAGAACCATCTCCCGTTGTTTGTACTTCAGAAACCGCGCTTTGATAAGGCGCGGTCTTGCAGCGGCCGGTAGACGATGTACCCTTTGGTACT
>NW_027272970.1:22500-149727 GCF_040938485.1 Diadema antillarum
CACACATTTGCGTTTTTGCCAACAGTTTCTTGTCAAACTGGCTTTGACGATTTTGATTCCACTCTGACGTTGTAATGCTGATAGATGTTTTGACACTCGAACTTCTTAATGTTCGACGGCGCACAATAATGTCATGCACCACACACACACTATTCACACCATTAATCTCTGTTTTAAATACAGTGTTCACAAAAACTCTAGGCGTTTTAACTTCTCCAACTATATAAACTTCTTAATCAACCAAAACGTTGTTTTCATCACTGAAGAGGATGCGCACCGTCAGTATCAATCAATTCATTTCAAATCACATTACGTTACACAATGTACATGTACAAGCATAATCTATTAATGTAAGTACTTGATTAGTTGCAGAGGACAACATATCGCACATATAAGTTCATAATTTTCACAACTATTGAAGAACAGTGTTAGAAAGAAGGCGAATATCAGCTTTGTGCAGTGACTTCACGGCGTGATTATGACTGAATATGGAAGCAGACACCACTCGTGTAACGAAATCCACTGGTGTACCTGAGTCCTGATTCGTAAAAGCTTGAAGAGTTGAAGTTCAGTCACCTGTAAGTGACCTTTTAAAAAAAAAATCCTGTCATCTTTGATTTTTTTTTCCATTTTTTTTTATTTTTTTTATTTTTTTTAATACCTAAAAAGTTCTTCCATCATTTTTCCCTCCGGGGGGGAGGAGGATAGAGGAAAGATTCCATGATATACAAAACTAAATCTACAAATTTCCAAACCAAATGTCCCATACATTTGCTTTTTTCAAACACATAAGCTGAGATACTGCTGTCAATACCTTCCAGATGTGCTGGAAACAAACGTTTCTGTATGTATTCAACATACAGTGTACATATACAGCCAAACCTGCCTTAGTGGTCACCTGTCTATAGCAGGCACCTGCTGTATAAGGTCAACAGAATCAATTCCTTCTGAGAGAAAAGCCATGTTAAAGACTCTGTCTATAGCGGCAACTTTTTCATCTCCCTTAGGTGGCCTCTATAGGCATGTTTGGCTGTATCTGGCGCAAATATTACGTCGCATTAAAAAGGTTACAACGTGGCGCCGATTTGAACAAGAGAGCGCCAACTTGTGTGTAAAGCTGGCTAACAGGGCCCATTAATCTCAAGAAGAGTGAAGAGTTGACCCCCTGCTTTGACATTTACCCCCATCACGCTGATTTTGTTAATGTTATTGTGTTTTCTAGTCTATTTGTATGAGTAGCAAAGTGCGCTTAGAAACGTCAGTATGAAGCGCCATATAAATGCAATTATTATTATTATTATTATTATTATCTGTCCCAAGGACTTTGGACAGTGTGCATAATGCTATGGGGTATTCTGTGCCAATCAGCACTCACAGGCACAGAAATATTTAACTACTCAAGTGGTGAAGATGCTGTTGTTTTGTTTTGTTTTGTTTTGTTTTGTTTTTTTGTTGTTTTGTTTGGGGGTGGGCTTTTTTTTCCAAACATTTTTGGATCACTACTACTATCATAAGAACATCAAATGAGGAACGCATGCAGCCTTTGCGCAATGCCAAATGCCATAATTATGTCTACCTAGGTATTTCTTTGGAGACCAATCACAGGAAAATATCAGAACATGAAAGTAATACCTTTTTAACAAAGATAACACGTAAACTCTAAGTGTCTCTTATGTCCATATGCAATAATACAAAACATGAAAGAACAAACATGACAGTTCAACACATAAAGTGATAAATACAATGTATCATAAAGTAATCTTGACAGTTATGATATATGGCGTAAATAGCTGTTTTAGGCAAATCTGTATAATGGTGCCACAATAAACGTGACCTACTACCCAGGCTAACATACAAGTGTACAAAACCATTCACGTAGAAGCCGAATATTATGACAATGCCATTACAGACACCAGTATATGAAAGCTCCCCCAAACAGCATCAGAAAAGTTTGAAGGTTAAGAATTTAGATTGCCAGCATTCAGAACAAAGGTGCAATCACATCAGCACCGGTTATTTCAAGCTACAAACCACAGATGAATACTCTCTTGAAGCAGCGTACACAATTGTGCTATAGAACTCAGCACACCTGCTCTTTTTATATCTTTGGTGATAAGCACATGCAAGTACGCCTGCACGATAGCAATGATATACACTGTATAATATAACATATAAATATTACTGTGAGCACTGAAACTGTGATCAATACAACTGCGCTAGATCAAACGGGCACTTGTCCATACAATAAGGCCCTTCTGCCACTCAACCAATTTAAAAAAAAAAGGTTCAGTACATGAAGTCGACACACAGTCTTCTGAACAAACATAACCATGGATATTTCTCTCATCCCTAGAAAACATCACAAGTGCAAATGAACAAAACAATGGGAAAATAAATGATTTCTTGCAGGTTTCCCCAAACAGTATATACAGTAAAAGGAACACAAGAATAAAGAGGAAAATAAAAAACACTCAAAGTAGCTGACACACATTTGCGCGTTCTCTGGCTTGATGGTACATTTCTTAAAGGGATCGTACAGCTTTGGTTAAGACCTACAGTAATTTCAGGTTTCTAACATTATTTGGTGAGATAATGAGAAACTTCTTATGAAATATGAAAGAGCATGTAATTCTATGAAGAATTCAATGTTTATTTGGTGAAAATTGGTTTTGAAATGGCTGAGATATCCAAAAAGAGCAACTCTAATAAAGTGTGGGACCCACACTTTATTACGATCGCTTTGTTTTACTTTGTTTTTGGATGTTTCAGTCATTCCAAACCTGATTTTCATCAAATAAACTTTGAATTCCTCTTAAAATGGCATGCTCTGTACTATATCATAAGTGTTTTCTTGGTATCTTGCAAAAAGTTATAAGCCCAATTCTCATCTCTACCAATACTGTACCATTCCTTTAAAGGAAATTAAACATATTTCCTAGGAACACATCGCTAAATGAACGTACATGTATAAACACAGAAGTCAAATTTACTGGATTTGCCTAAAATGCCAGTGTCCACACCTGCTTTAACATCTATCCTTTTTTCTTTTCTTTTTTATTTCAGCAGAGTGAAATCCACAAGAGTCTTTTCAAAGAGACAACACTCCATGTGTGCCTTGATCAAAGCCAATACAATATTTGGGTCTGCAAGGATTTCAAAAAAAAAAAAGAACTTGTATATTTCATCTTTTTGTTTTTTTCGTTTGTACTCTCATATCACCACTCACTGTATAAGCTGCTATCTTCCCATACAGATACAAACTTTCACGAATGAGCGGGTCTTAGACATTTACGTAAGATGTTGTTTTTGCAAATTGACAACAAGCGTCTATGAAAATTTACTAGTAGCCTAGCTCATAGCGATATTTTTGTGTTGTTAAATTCGCAGTCCAACAGCGATTTGCAAAATTTGTGAAAATTAAAACCCTTGCAAAAATAACGGCCTAACACAGTAACTTTTCAGGTACCTTTAAATCGTAGATGAGAAAGTATGCACACAAATAATATGTAGTCTGTCACACATTCTCCAGGACGCCTGTGAGAAAAAAGACTCATATCGCTTTGTCTTGTTAGCGGCAAAAGGTTGTTAGACGGTGCTATCAAAAGTTCATAAACTCAACACTTTGGGCCCACCAAGATCTAAAGTGCAAAATACATGCCACAGGATCCTGATGTTCCTTCAATTAAAACATTTACTGGTTATTAGCATGAGGCCTGAAAATGTTGTCAGTGAAGAGCATTTCCATGATGAAAGAAAGTGATAACTATTTGTGTGACAGGCAAAAATTTTTGCATAGATTGAGATGCTGCTATATATACATTTGATCATCTTGACATGTGACGCCACTAATATTTTTTATTCAATTAGAACACAGTACATCAACAGACACAAATGTGTTGCAGGTATGGCTATGACACTGTAAATAACGAATGTGAAATTACACACATGTGTCACTAGAATATTACAGCATGCAATGCTGCTGTGACTATAATATAGAATTTGTTCCCATGAGCACAAAGCTATACAGTCTGCTGCTTTATGCGTACACCCAAAAACCCCATCTGTGAACACTCCACAAGCCTTTTTGTTGTTCTTTTCAATGCTTAAACTAGACATGTCACTATGGCAATCGGTATGCATCTGCCACAAAGCATGGTTCTCCCAATGTAGGTCTATTAATTCATATCTGAATCAACCCAGTATTCTACTGAGGAATTAATGAAAATGTGTTTTTTTTTTCCTTAAATGTGAAAAATTTGATGTGGAGTAGAATGAAAGACAAGAAAAGTCATGAAAGGTCTTAAAACAACTCTGCAGAGAGAACTAAAAACAAGTCTGTAACAGCACTGCTTGGTTTTTAGTACAAACTCAAGAAAGGCAACATTTCAAATAACAAGAAGAAGAATTAAGGCAAAGTTTTGTAACTTTCACTATTAAAAAGGGCTACACAATGAAGATGAGCACTTACATTTTGTACAGACAGTTCAAAACATCGCGAGTTGTGTCAGCTGGTATGCTCTTAAACTACACAAGGTGAAAAAGTGAATTCAGTACTTACATAGTAGGGTCTTCAGAGTAAACTTGGTCAATAATCTACCATGGACAAAACTTTATCAAAACTTGGGGGGGGGGGAACAACATCATTCAGCATAAATTCTATATGGCTCTCTTCATAAGTTAGATAATAATCTAGAAATATGAAAATATTCTGCAAGCTTGAAAGACTATGGAGGACAAACTTATGAGGTATGTTGCACTACTCGGTAATGTTCTGAATTAATTTACGAGTTCTTAACTGGTGTAGAAAATACATCTCTCTTGAGCTCTTGACAAACTATGCATATAGAAACATCTTGTGTGTCATGAGCTTGTCTTGTATACAAATGGCCAGCCAACCTCTTCACTACTCGCACGAACAAATCATATTCTATTCTATTCTTTCACCATGAATTCTTCTACACACAACCATCTGAACATCTAGTATCCTCACTCACTCACACACACACACACACACACACACACACACACACGCACACATGCACACTAGACTTACGGAGTATTCAGCTTTCCATACATATTCAATACACATTCCATCCTTCCACACAGGTTTGATTTGTATGGCTTCAAAACACATGACAAAAATGTTCAGCAGCCTACGTTCTAATTCTGCATTGACTAACTGCATGAAAACACATGTGTTAAAGCTCTTTTCCTTCCAATACATACATCCTTAAGAAATGAGTGTTCACACCTAAAGCTTTCGCACTCATTCACAACAATCACATACATGAACTATACTTCTTTTTGACGTTCTTTGCTTGGAGGTAGCATCATCAATCACCAAAGGGCACTTTGTGCATTCAAAAACTTATCAGCACAAACACTAGACTTTACAGAGCAGCCGTATCTCTATAGTAAAGCCACCTATTGTGGACTTTTGCAGCACTGACACAAGCAACGGAATCTGTGGTCTTGCTACAAGCACATGATCTGTCCTCGAGCACACTCAGCACACACCCAGCAGAAGGGGAACTGCTACAAAGAGTAAATTTGTGCCTGAAGTACTTTGTTCATTGAAAAGCTTCATGTGTTTTGGAATCACCCACTCACATTTGCCAGTGACTTGGCAAAGTTATTTTATAGACCATAGCGGGCAGTATTACGCTCCAATACCACACCTTCAACCAATCCATATGTTCGGCAACCACTCTACTTGTTACAGATAGAGTACCTCAAATACTTTCTGGTACTGCATCCACACCTTTGAAAAACAGCTGATAAAATCGCTCCCTCAAACACTGCCTACAAACAGTTGCATTTTTAAGATGAATAAGTACGACATTCTTACAGGTCGTACATATCACATTCTAGATTCTTCCTGCAAACACCAGGGGCATATTTACATAAAGTGCTACCACACGCATACACACAAAGACAAAGACAAATTACCCTCTCGCTCTTTTCAACACGATTTGGACCAATGCAGTGTCCAGAAGGAGCAGCTCCTTATACATCCCCCTCGCCCCTCTTCCTCACCTCTCCCCTCTTCATCACTCAATCAATGAAGAGGCTTAATGAGGATGAGTCCCCGTTATACTCGGGCAGGTGTCGATGGGAAATGCGTGTTGCAGCAATCAGTCCGTTCTCAATGGACTAAGAGGGGTCTTCAGTGTGTAAGACTGTCTAGTTCCATGTAAGTTACCAGTAACAAGGTTGCAGGAATGACAAGGGCACCATAGGGGATCGACATTTCACCCCTTCCCCCCCTCCCCCTCCCCACCTACTTCTGTGACTATCGTAACCCCCCTAGCGATCCCTCTCAGTGCTGGAGCTGCTGCGCCATGTACAGGGTGTAGTACTGCCCCTTCTGGGCCATCAACTCCTCGTGCTTGCCAAACTCGGCCAGGCGCCCCTCCCGGATGACGGCGATCTTCTCGGCGTTGTGGATGGTGGAGAGGCGATGGGCGATGGTGATGCAGGTCCGCCCCTTCTTGGCCTCATCCAGCGCATCTTGGACGACCTGGTGACAAGGAAGAAAAATGAAGACATGGACATTATTAAAGGGAAGGTAAACCCAAAGAGCAATGTGGATTGAGTGAAAGCAACAACATTAGCAAAGCACATCAGTGAAAGTTTGAGGAAAATCGGACAATCGATGCAAAAGTTATGAATTTTTAGGTTTTGGTGTTTGAACCGCTGGATGAGGAGACTACTAGAAGTTATGACGTGTGAGTGGACAGCAATATAAAGAAAATATAAAGGAAAATCAACAAAATTCACTTTTCTTGCATCATGAAAAGGCACTTGCCTAACCGCTTTCAGAAAGCAGGGGGAATAATTGCTACCCTTAACATATGTCAGCATCAAGTTGATGGAATTTGTGGTTTTCATGAAAAATTATTTTTTGTGAAAATTTCTTTATATAGCCTTTATATTGTTGTCCTCTCATACGTCATAACCTCTAGTAGTCTCCTCATCCAGCAGTTCCAACACCAAAACTTTAAAAATTCATAATTTTTGCATCGATTGTCAAACTTTCACTGATGTGTTCTACTAATGTTGCTGCTTTCATTCAATCCACATTGCTCTTTGGGTTTACCTTCCCTTTAAGGGTCAAAGGTTAGTCATCAAAGAGGTAGAGACCAAGTAAAGAATGAAAATATTTTAATTGAGGGGAAAATGGAGAATCAGTCAAGACAATGCTCACTCAAGTCCTCCAAAAGTGCTCGTATGTCACAGTCTCAGAATAACGTGATGCACAGGTATACACTATGGCACATAAAGAGTTAAAGGAAACCAAAACCAATGTGGATTGAGTGAAAGCAGCAACAGTAGTAGAACACATCAGAGAAGGTTTGAGGAAAATCGGACAATCAATGCAAAAGTTATGCATTTTTACAGTTTTGGTGTTGGAACTGCTGGATGAGGAGACTATTTGAGTTTTTTGATATGACATCATGTGTGGACAACAGTCATAAAGAAAATATTAAGAAAATTAAACGTGATTTCAATTTTCTTCCATTATGAAAGAGCACTTGACTTTACTGCTTTCAGAAAGCAGGGGGAATAATTACTACCCTTAACATACATCTATGTCAGTGTCAAGTTAATGGAATGTGTAATTTTCATGAAAAATGATTTTTTGTGGAATTCCCTTTATATTTTCTTTATACTGTTGTCCACACATGATGTCATGAACTTAAATAGTCTCCTCATAACTTTTGCATTGATTTTCTGATTTTCCTCAAACTTTCACTGATGTTTTCTACTAATGTTGCTGCTTTCACTCAATCCACTTTTCTAATTGGGTTTTGGTTTCCTTTAAGGGAATGACATATGACCTTGTCAACAATGCAGAGTGTCGGTCACTTACCCGCTCGCTCTCAGTGTCCAGGGCAGATGTGGCCTCGTCCAGAAGGAGGACTTTGGGGTTCCGGACCAGCGCTCTGGCAATGGCTATCCGCTGCTTCTGTCCACCGGACAGCTGAGTTCCCTTGGCACCAACATTGGTGTCATATTTCTGCCACAATAAAACAAAGAACAAAAACAACAAAAGGGTGTCAATGTTGAATTCAGAATATCCATCCTTTTACCAGACAATTTGTTGTTGTGGTTGTTTTGTATTTTGCTGTATATCTGTTTTGTATTTTGTTGCGTACCCCCGGGGTTATCGCTTTGTGTAGCGCCACCTCATGTCCACCCGAAGACAGCCGCAAAGAAATGCATGCACTGTGTATGGGTGTACATAGTCACTCCCATGCCACTGCATGTTACACGATGCATGCATGGCACGCTGTGCAAGCAATAGCATGTGCTTCAGTGCACTGCAGTGTAGTGGCTAGCGCTGCTAGCTCCAGCACCAAAATAATTTCCACTTTTTGGCAACCAAGGGTACAACCTTTTAAAAAAATAATAATAATTCAACAAAATGGCTGATTTTCATTTGGTACCCCGGGATAACATTTATGTCATTATCTGCACAGTTTTGGTAAAATTAAACAGTGAACTGTTGGAGTAGGGGAAAAAAATGCTTTCTGTATAAAATGCTTTCTGTATGCACTTGATTTGTCAATCAGTTGCATAAAAAACCTCTCAAAAGAAGAATTTCATGAATGTGAATAATTACGCAGTACCCGCTGCATGCTAAAAGGATTAGAACCAACACTTGCTGTCGGGCGGGAGCTCAGTGGTCTAAGATGATGCCCGTCCAGAGATCAGGAGGTCTTAGGTTTGAATCCTGCTCGAGTATGTACACCCATGATTTCTTTTATCATGACTTCTACTAAAACACTGATCAATTCAGTGCTTATTTATATCGATATAGGGCAATTTGTTTATAAATAGTCAGTAGCATAAAAAACTTCTTGACAGAAGAATTTCATGAATTTGAAATGTTTTCTGTGCTATTCGGCTATGTGTATTCTGTAAACTTCAGAAATTCAGAGAGGTGTAATCTAAACCTTGCCCAAATCCAAAAACACAACTCTATGCTCATCATATTTTAGCATGATCTAGAAATCCTCCCTAGGAAACGTTCCACACATATTTTGGCATCCATTTGTTTGTCTCTCTTCACGTAACCATGAGTAATCTAGCTTGGCTGGACAATCCTGTCTCACATATTAGCAACTTGTGAACCTACAGTGTACAAGGAGAAAAAAACTTGAGTATTGTTGTTACTTTGGGGGGTGCCATTTTCTCTTTTCTTTGCACATTTCAGAGGGTATAGCAAGATGACATGATCAACTGGTCTTGCTGGGACCCAAACCTGAGACATCTAACCAATCTTCAGGTAGAAGAACAAGCAATCTTTAGGGATGATAACTTTTGAAACGTACAGTCAACCTCTCCTATGTTGACCTCGCACAAGTAACAAACAAGTCAGCGAAAAACTCTACTCAAGTTAAATGCAAGCATGCATTGATTATTCTGCATATTAGTCAAAATTCGCCAAAGTCAAAGGGTTTCGTCTGGTCCTCTTGGATTCAACTTAGCCTAGTTGACTGCACTTGCGTCAAAAGAAAGGGGAAGAAAAAATAAGAGTTATGAAGCTCACCAAGGGCAGTGAATCAACAAAGTCGTGGATGTTGGCTTTCTTGGCTGCCGCTATGCACTCCTCGATGGTCACTTTGCGGGAGTTGTCCCCATACATGATGTTCTCAGCGATGGACCGGTCAAAGAGCACCGGCTCCTGGGAGACCAGGCCCAGCTGTGAGCGCAGCCAGCGGATGTTCAGCAGCGTCGTGTCATGGGTGTCAAAGTTCTGGACAGGGGAATGGGGGGGGGGGGGGAGGGGAGGGAGATAGAGATGATTATACCTCAGATATGCAGGGTGAATACATATTCATAAAAGTTAAAATGACTCAAAACGTTCACATTTGTACCTAAATCACAAACTTGGTGCACAAGTTTAGGGCAAGTAGGAAATAATCATGAAAGACACATGTACACACATACAGACACACATATCAGCAACACACATGCACACACACACATATATGTTTTAAGAAGAGATATATTGTTTTATAGATACATGTCATGTGAAGGGTCTGCTCTCAAAGTGGGTTAAGCGCCATTTTAGATATTAAAGTTAATCCATCAGCAGACAGAGCAAAATAAAACCTTTCCAGTGATACCTCACTTGATATATGACAAGGAATATTCTTGTAGTTATGAATAAAAATATCCCATATTTTCTTACCGTTTTTGTTGTTTATCAGCAGCTTTAATCTCATTCATCTCAAAATCAACAAGAATGGGTAAATCAATTTTGTGGTCAAACTTTTTATATACACATACATGTAAATATACCTACGCATATATAGATAACAAACTGTATTGGTAGCAATATCAAAGAATAGGTTAACATTGGTGAATAAGATTGGTACTCACCACGCACCCCATGCGGGGGTCATAGAACCTCTCTATCAGCTGAATGGTGGTGCTCTTGCCACACCCACTGGACCCGACCAGAGCCAGCGTCTCCCCTGTGTTGACCTCCACCGACAGCCCCCGCAGCACCGGCACGTCGGGACGGGTCGGGTAGCGGAAGCGGACACCGCTGAAGGAGACGGATCCGCTGTAGCTGGCCTGTAGGAACAAATCACAAGAGCATAACTCGAGAACTCTTCTAGAGAAAAACTATCTCTCTTTATGACCGAAATCCTCCAGATCTCAACATCACGATCACAATCGAGAGTTAAAGGCACAACATCATTAGCATCTAGAAAGGCCACTGGCAGTAGGAGTTAAAAGTTCAGGCAAGCAAAGTGGAAGTTTGTAGTAGAAGTAGTCTTACAAGTGGTTGCAACTGCAGTAGTAGAAACACAAAGGTCCTGTTTACCTTTGGGAGCAGTGATTTTAAAAATGTTCAAAATATCACTTTTGATGCATTTGTGTGGGTCAGTTGTATCACAAAACATCCTACCATATAAAGTTTTTGCAATAAAGCCTAAAATATAAGGAGATATCACTATTTTTCTCATTAAACCATAACTGTTCACGGTTTAATCAGGAAACATTTTTATCATAACTATTGTTCACATTTTGTATATTTAATAATACTTACATGTAACATCGATTATACTGGTTCAAACTTTTGCATTGGTTGTTTCTATCCCTAACTCACATTCTAGAACTATTTTGAAGCACTAATGCTGGATTTTTGTTTCATCTGCAAACTGTAAATTATGCCTTTGTAAGCTTAAATGAGAAATTAAGTAAAGCAGTTGTACTTTACATAGAGGTTGTAGTATTGGTGGTGTCTGTCCAAAGTGCATCATTTTCCCTAGTTTCACTTGGTCTGGTAACTATAAGTCTAAACACCGCATTCACACCTTCTGGTTAAACAATTTGACACATAAGTCACTGAATCTTACAAGTGATCGCAAACTTAAATCCATCTTACCGGTTTCTCTCCATCCTCACTGTACGTGTCAATCTCTGGTTCTCGGTCGACCAGCTGGAACAGTTCAGCCGTCGCCACCTTAGCCTTGGAGAAGTCTGGCACGGACCCCATGGCCCGACCGAGGCCAAAGGCACCGAACATGATGGCAGAGAAGGACCTGAAATGCAGGAATTTTATGAATATCATGACTATTTAGATACTTTCGAAAACTGACAGTGAATCCCACCATCAACGTCTGCTCAGAAACAATTATCACGGCTATCTTTTATAAAGTACAGAAAGGAAAAATAGTTTAATTTCACCAAACCCAGTGATTAGGAACATCAACATGTGATACTGGACTTTTAAATGAATATCCAAATTCCGTAGTCAAGTTCACATTTAGAACATGCCATGAGGTGGTTATTTCAACATGTATTTCCACTTCCCACAAAACATATGGATTTTCTACTCCAGTGAAATGTTTTGCCTATCTAAAAGTGCCACATGAGTTGCTACAAAATTGATTTTCTAGTTTATTCAAGAAAGAAATCATGAAAAGAGAGCAGACAATGCAGCCTAAAGAGGATCACACATGGTAAGCAGCATTCTGAACTCACAAGAAGACGTCGGTGAAGCTGACACCAGTCGTGGCGATATTTTCTACCAGGTAGGCACCCAGACGGAAGACGGCGGCGTAGGCGAAGAAGATCATGGCTTGGGAGAAGCCGAACGCCAGGCCGGCAGCAAACGCACCACGTATTCCTTGTCTGCAAATGGGGCAGGCATCAACAAAATTAGGCACTTCTAGGGTACACCAACAAACAAGACAATATATATATACATATATATATATATATATATATACATACATATATATATATATATATATATATATATATAACGAAGAATAAACCGGTAATGCAATATTTCGCCAATATAGAGTTTATTGAGCAACTCAATAAACTCTATATAATAATATTGAGTTGCTCAATAAACTCTATATTGGCGAAATATTGCATTACCGGTTTATTCTACGTTACATTGGAGCCAATACGTGAATTCGCAACATGTTTATATATATATATTATATATACACACACACACACACACACACACACACACACACACACACACACACACACACACACACAAAAGAAGAAAAATATCATAGTGATGATATCATCACCTAATTGTACAGGACACAAAGAGAAGGTATTTGAGGTGAGGCAGGGGGTCTTTCTCAACCCGTTGAGGACGAGTCATGAGTATACTCAGGTAGGCATCTATGGGGAATGTGTGTTGTAGCAAAATCAAACCGTCCTGAACGGGTTAAAGGGGAAGGCTAGTAACTGATCAGTGGGAATCAGTGGAAATGCTGGGAGATGATTGTTCCAATTCCTTACGGGATTCATTCAAGAGTTCATTGTATATCTATTGTTGTGTGAAAATGATTTGCTTCAGAACGGTCTCATATTCAAGTAATGTGCAGATTAATGCTCCGTAACTGACCAGGGACGCTAACCTGGCAGCATTAAACTGCACATTACTTGAATATGAGACCATTCTGAAGCAAATCATTTTCACACAACAATAGATATACAATGAACTCTTGAATGAATCCCATAAGGATTGGAACAATCATCTCCCAGCATTTCCACTGATTCCCACTGATCAGTTACTAGCCTTCCCCTAAGCATGGGCAAACTGAGAATTTTTTTTTTTTTTTTTTAGCGGGGCGCAGTTTCACATAAAAATGAATTCAATCTTATTCAGGTCAGAAGATGACAAAATGTGGCAACACTAAACCTGTCACGTCTAGGGTACAGATTTTCAACTGCATGGGGATCTCACCTTGCAAAAAAAAAAAAAACATCCTTCACACAAAACATCCTGTGTTTCATCTCTAGGTCTGAACTTGAGCTCACAACCTTCAGATCAGTGGTCACCTGACATACCTCATGCACTCGGGCCACTTGCTACCAATTATGTAACTGCTGAAAGCATTGGGTACCTTAACCTGATGGGGACAAGTCCCGTGCATACTCGGGCAAGTGTCTGTGGAAAATGCATGTTGTAGCAGAATCAGTCTGTCCTCAATGGGTTAAAGGGATTGTATAGTTTTGGTTGAGACCTAATTTCATGTTTCTATCATCTTTTGGTGAGATAATGAGAAACCTCTTATGAAATATGAAAGAGCATGTGATTCCATGAGGAATTCAACATTTATTTGATGAAAATTAGTTTTGAAATGGCTGAGATATCCAAAACAGAGCGATTCTGATAAACTGTGGGACCCACACTTTATTGCGATTGCTTTGTTTTACTTTGTTTTTGGATGTTTCAATTATTCTAAACCCGATTTTCATCAAATAAACTTTGAATTCCTCTGAAAATGGTATGCTCTATACTATTTCATAAGTGTTTTCTTGGTATCTTACAAAAACTTAAAAGCCCAATTCTCATCTCCACCAATACTATACTATCCCTTTAATCACCCCTTATCCCCCGCACAGAGTATGGACTCACTTGTATGGTGGCTTCTGCAGCTCCGTGTACTTCTCATGGAACAGCTGACCACGATTCAGGGACTGGACCGTCCGGATGTTTTCAATGGCCTCAGAAACAAGCTGTATACAAAGGCAGCGAGAATCACACGACAGTAAACACAAAGGAAATGCAAGAAACACACAGCAAAGTTGAAACAAAAGAAAAAAGTTTTACCTAATCATTGAGACAACGTGTAAAAGTATGAATGCTAATCTCAGAAAATGACACAGTGACAAAAAGGAATAGCAGTTGCATATTTTACTAAATTAAACACCATATTGAGGGTTTTTTTTAATCATTTGTAAAGTTCTATATCACCTGTAAAATTCATCAGGAGGACATATGCTATAAGGTAATATCCAGGTATATATTCATGAATTGTACATGTATATTGTATACACTGTAAAACTAGAAATTTTGTGTGCATTTCAATTTTGAAAATTTCCCCTAGAGCCAAGACTTGCAAAATTAAAACACATGCAAAGGTTCTGGTCTACACCATATTGCACTGGATGCCAGTGGAAATTTGCAAAAATTTCATGCCGTGAATATTTTCTGCTCTACAATAGTGATATATACATACAAATGTGTATATAGAGAAAGAGAGAGAGAAAGAGATAGGGTAGATATATAGAAAGATTGTTTCTGTCTTATTCAAATGGGATAACCTAGAATGTACCATAAAATATACATCTCTGTAGTAAAACTTAGGATACAGCATACTACATAAATTCATGGTTTGTGAGATGGTCTTCTTCAGACTGTGGGAAACAGGGGAGGATGCGGTTACCTTGCCAACCTCAACCTGGCTGCCCTGCTGCGAGATGGAGTTGCCCTGGAGGATACGCCAGCCCAGCATCCCGGCCAGGGAGAGGAGGGGGAGGAAGCCAAAGAGGAGGAGGCACGCTAGCTGCCAGCAGTAGTAGAAGGAGATGGCGATGCCCACGCCGATGTTGCAGATAACCTCAAATATCATCCCGATGCGTATGCCTGTAACCTGCACATTGATAAAATGGTGAAAGTCAAAATCACCTTGAGAAAAGGGCTGGAAAGTGTCACCACAGATTAATCAATACTGCATTGCATATACTTGTAACATCAGAAATGTTAAAATGCATGAAACTTGCGAAGTTCGCGTGCAAGGATTTGTGAGAGTACAAGGCACTCAAAAGTTTTTGTCTTCACGATGCATTAAATGTCAGTGGCAATTTGTGAAAGTTTAATGAGGTGAAAAAGACACATAAGTGTAAAATGGACACAATGCATGCAAGATAGAGTATATCATTATTGATTGAAAGGTATTTATTAAATAACATCTCTTGCAGCCAGGAGGCTGAATTGCGGACATTTTACAAAGATCATCATGAATACATTCAAATATACAAACATACATTAGAAATATTAACTATTGCACAATAAAATTGACCTTTACCATCAACAAACAAAAAATACAATTATTCACATCTCTGTTCTTATTTGCATAAATAATCTCTTTTGTTTGATAGATAACCTTACTAAAAAAACAACTTTCTTTTCATCTACTCATCTTCTTTTAACCCATCTTCTCTTTTACCCCTCCTTATAAACTTTACCATCTTCGTCTTCACTTTCACTCCTTCAGCGTCTTCTTATTCCCTGAAATTATCCTTATCATAATCACACATTATTACTTTTCATCATTAAAAATCAAAATACCCTTTAGTCTCTACTAAAAAAAAATCAATATACATTCATCAAAAATATACTATTGCAGTGTATTATGTAAAACACTGGTTTCATATCAGTAAAATTATTCAAGCTATAAAAAATTTCTTATTTCACATAACACAGGACAGAGGAACATACAATTGTATAATGGTAACTAAACTGATCTAAAAAAATCTGCTTAAGACTAAAAAATTCTGGCAAATGAAAAAAAAAATGAGATGAAATCAGAAATAAATGAATGAATGGAGGGCCCATAATCAAACACATCATTACAAAGAGAGAAAGAAAAAAAAAAACCAACCTTAACAATAATGAATCCAAATGCGATTTGTAACAAAGTTGAGTGTTATATCAAAAAGAGAAAGTTTCGGCGTGCCTGCAAAAGGCTGAACTTGAATAACAAAACACAGAGTGTATGGGCGATATAACTATCAGTAAAACATCGATTATATTCTTCTCTGTCAAAAAGATATATTATATATAATCATATTCATATCAAAGCACTTAAAAAACTTTCAGATCTTACACATATGAAAATAAAATCAGTTGTTATCTCATTTTCATAAATAATCTCTATTGTTCATACAAATGACCCGACTAACCCCAACTTTGTTTTTTTTTTTCATCTACTCATCTTCTTCTTCTTCTCTTTCCCCCCGCCTTATAAACTTTACCATCCTCTTCTTCACTTTCCCTACTTCAACCTCTTCGTATTCCCTTACTATCTATTACAAAACCTCAATCAAAAACTCAGACTTTACATTCATCAGAAAGTATACTACTATTATACAAAACACTAAATTCATATCAAAAAGATTATTCAAAATACAAAATTTCATATTTCACATGACACCGAACAGAGGAACGTGACGTGGCGATCAAAATGAAATCAGAAAGTCTGTTTAGGACTAAAAAATTCTGACAGGTGAAACAAAAAAATTGAGATAAACTCAAACAGGCTTTACACATATATGGAAAAAAAAGGCGTTGGCATACTACTTTTGCTAGTGTCCTCTACGAACGGTACAATCAAATAAAAAGGGGAAATATCTACACATACATCAATTATGGCGTATAAACTCCCCTATTCGGCATTAATATGGCGTCTGTTATTTTCTAAGAGGCATTAGCTCAGTTTGATTTCTCTTCTTTTTTTTATGCTGGTGGTTTGTTGTTCAGTGTACAAAGTGGTGTGGGCTTTCTTCTCTGCAGAGGTTGAATAAAGCCAGGGCACTGAAATAATTGTCTGAAAGACCCCTGATGAATAATATTAGTCAAAAGAACCCAATAACATGCTTCCATGGTGAATTTGCAAGAAACGGCGATTAATCGCAATCATGTTGCAAATGGGCTGATGAGTGTAAATGGCTGAAAACCGGATACAGAAAGAAATGTAGCACATCTACCCATTAAAAAAAGAAAGAGGGAGAGAGAGAGAGAGAGAGAGAGAGAGGCTGAGGCTGGTGTGAGAGTGACAATCCATAAATCACATATTCTATTGAGTATTATACAAACGAATTAAAAAAGGAAGGGGGCTATTCTTCATTCTGTTTGTTCTACAGAAAAAGTCAGGTATTTTTTGAGAATGTCTTAAAAGTCTTTCATTTCTTGGTTTCTGAGGTAAATAGTTTTTGAATTGATCAGTATTGTTGAGAGTTTTTTGTATGAAATTCAAACACAACATGTTTCTCCTTTCCTGCAGGGTGATCATGCCTAACTGGGCGAGCATGTCACAGTAAGTACTGTACTGGCAACCGAAGATGATGCGGAGGGCTCTTTTTTGTATCTTTTCGATGTTTTCAGATTGTTTCTGCGTAATACCGCTGTGCCACACCGGGGTTCCATATTCAAGCACTGGGCGAATGTAACCTTCATAAATGGTCAACATATCGCGGGGTGGTAAACAATGGCGCTTTAGGACTCGGAGCATATGGAGCTTCCTATTGGCACGTTTCGACATGTCATTAATGTGGGACTCCCATTTGAGGTCGCTTTGGATGAGAATTCCGAGAAGTTTGATGGTTTTAACAGACTCGAGCTGATGATCTCCTAGTAATACGGGTAACAATGGTGGCGTGTTTCTCATGAAGTTAACTTCCATTGTCGTGCATTTCATAGGGTTTAATTTCATCATGTTAGCATCCGACCAATTTGCCAAATACGAGACAGCCGCTTGCATCTCAGATTGGTCATTCCCAGAGCGGCATTCCACCAGCGTCATATCATCAACATACTTGTAGGACCGAATGGGTAGTAGTGGCTTTGCGTCATTTATCATAGAAAGGAATATGATAGGGCCCAAACGCGTTCCTTGGGGGACACCTGCATTGAGAGATGCCCAGTCAGACAAGGATCCTCTGTAGCGCACACATTGCTGACGTCCAGAAAGAAAGCTTGCAATCCATGGTATTATGCACGGGCGGACTCCCATCTGGACGAGCTTCATTATTGCTGTTGTGTGGTCTATCCGGTCAAAGGCCTTTGTGAAATCGGTGACCACTAGGGTAGACGATGATTTTGATTTCTCAGCATTAACATAGATGTTGTGCAGCACATTGATGATGCAGTGCGAAGTTGACAGGCTCTTTCTGTTGCCAAATTGCATGGGGTCCAAGTTGGGTGCCATATCGCTCATCACCCATTTCGCTACAAAACCTTCTGCAACCTTGGCAATGTGGTCAGTGAGGGAAACTGGACGGAGTTTCTCGAGGGACGGGGGAGACGTTTTCGGAACGGGGATCACAATTACGCGTTTCCAAACGTTCGGCACAACACCTTCCTGGATAGATGTATTTATTATGTGTGCAAGTGGTGTAGATAATTCATAAGAAAATTCACGTAGAAATCGGGAGGAAATATTATCCGGGCCGCCAGCAACGTTTCTTTTAATTCTCGAAAGGGCTTTCTGAACATCCCAGGGATAGATATCAGATAGATATCAGATAGATATATATATTATCCCCCTTGAATCTGATGTGACTGGAAAAAAGGGGCATATGAATCCCAAAATTTTGCTACTTCAATTCAGTCCCATAAATCACTATCAACTGGCAGGTGCCAATGCTTTGTGTACTCACTCCTTGGATAAGGGATACTTCAGTTGCCAGTTTGGTTGTGAGGGCACCAGTGGCGTGGGACTTGTCATCAAACCATGCAATGTTCTGTACAAGAGAAACAAATCGAATATAAAACAAATAAAATATAAAGCACATCAGAGTATTAAAGAAACTGAGATATTTAATACACACCATACACTAAATTTATCAATAATTGCATATGATTTGTACTGTCACAGTTTTGTTTTTGGACATTTTTTTTATCTGGAGTTTTAGGAAGAGCAGTATTCATACTAATTTACTTAAAACTAGCAGAAATCACCGATGCTAAATGTCCGACATTCTATAGACATACACTACGTGCAATGAAAAAAAAAAGACCATACAAATGGTTCGTATCAAATCATATCACAAATGATCAAGGAAATGTTTACTACACCTAAAGTACACTGAACGAGAGTCAGTCTCTAGGAAACACTTTTGAGGGACATGGGATTCAGATTAATATCGTGTATCATCTAACAAAATCAAGATCAGCAGGGATTCATTCTGCAAACATCACTATAAAGAGTTCATATTGACACAGTTGCATAGGAATCATGGAAAGATAGATACAGAGATACTGTAAAAGTGGTTATTTTCGCGCGACTAATTTTTCGCGCTTGGCAGAGTAAGAAGAGTTTCGCATGTTTTTAATTCTGCGGAATCAAGACATCAACTACTGGAACATATGGCACGCAAAAATATTCGCGTGCTTTTATTTTCGTGCTAGCTTCTGGTTGCGCGAAATACGCGAAAATTTCAACACCGCGAAAATTTCCACTTTTACAGTAGATAACTATAGATAAAAGGAACAATACAAATACGAATAGATAAATTAATGAATGAAAAGATAAAATAGGTAGGTGGAAAGATAGATTGTGGATAGATGGATAGACAGAGAGATAGAGTCATTGCAAATAAACATTATGTCGTACCTGTCTCAGCATGGCCTTAAACATCATGTGACGCAGACGTAGCGTCAGTTCGCCACCAGACTTGGCAAAGCCCACACCCTGAAGGAAAATGGCAGTGATAGCAATTGTTACAGAGGACTACGCCTTGGTCTCATTTAGCATGGTATCAGCAAAGGTAGTAGAACCTTGTTTCATACTCCCTCAATACACATTTCTGGACATTCTGAGGATATCAGACAAAACTAAGTCCCCTTTTGGGATCAACAATTCTAGGTTTAGCATTTTACTTCTCATTTTCTATTGGCCTGAAATTGAAATATGCCATCCCAAGTTTCAGCTTCTAATTATGCTTTAATTGTCACGATATCTGATCAACTGTTGTTACTATCATTAAGGCGTGACAGATTTAATATAGCGAGCGTTCGGCCGCGTGGGGAATGCTCGCGTTCCTCCTTTTGTTAGGGGACGCCCCTATTCCTCCTGCGTGCAGAATGGGGGGGTTTAATCCCTCTATTCATCAGCCTAATGAGGGCGTTCCTTGGACGCAACAGAACGGGCTTGCTCACAAGTCGCATTCATGGCGTTCCTCTCCGCTTTAGGAACGCAAGGATTATCCCAACCACGTGCTTTCCGCGCACGGCTTCACCTTTGAAAAGAACAATTTGCGCCGGCAAGTGCACAATTCACGGTGGACGCCAGAATTCCACATCGTTCTTGCAAGTTAAAATAAATCGCGTGGCAAAAACGAGTGAGAGAAATCGCGCACTTCAGACAGTTAAACGATTGCGACTCCACATGCTCGCATACGCTACGGAGTAACATTGCACGAGTTCGCAAAATTCTCACGACTCGCAGTTTCCAAGCGTCATGAACAGGATTGGTATTCCAAAAGTTTTGCCAAAGTTTTGCGATTATTCACAAGCAATAATTCACAAGCGAGAAGTTGCATTCTGGTTTACTTTTCGATGACATTAGTCAAGGCTCGACACTTACGGGGCCACCAAAAACGCGCGTCGGGCCACCGAAATTTCAGAAATGAAGATTTTGGTACGATCGGGCCACCAAAAAAGTCGGATGTTTGCCTTTACTTTCGAAAATGAACAGCGGTAACAATCGGCTCCGTAAGATGCTAAAATAGATGTCAGATGTTTACTCTTAATTTTGGAAATGAATAACGGTAATATTCGACTCCGTATGATACTAAAATAAATGTCGGATGTTTGCTTATACTTTGGGAAATTAATAACGGTAAGAGTCAGCTCCGTACGGTGCTTAAATTAATGTCAGATAATTGATTTTGCCTTCGGAAATGAATAAGGATAACATTCGGCTCCGGAAGATGGTGAAATAATTGTCGAATGTTTGCTTTGACGTTCAGAAATGAATAATAATGATATTCAACTCTGTATGATGATAAAATAAATTTCTGATGTTTGCTTTTATGTTCGAAAGTAAATAGCAAAAACATTCAGCTCCGGAAGATGCTAAAATAAATGTCGAATGTTTCCTTTGACGTTCGGAAATGAATCAGAGTAATATTCAATTCCGTATGGTGATTAGATAAATGTCAGATATTTGCTTTACTTTCGAAAGTAAATAGCAATCACATTCGGCTCCAGAAGATGCCAGAATAAATGTCAGATAATTGCTTTTACTTTTGGAAGTGAATAGCAGTAACATTCTGCTCAATACCATGCTAAAACAAATGTCGGATTTGTTATTCCACACTGCTCGATTAATAAAAAAAAACTGTTACGATTCGCTAAAGTTTGTTATTATGCCGAAGGTTCGCTTTTCTTTTTTATATAAGTTTCGAAATTTCGGACGTTATATAGCTGATACGAAAACGAAGTTTCTTACCACGAATATGATAATTTCTTTACAGATAAACGACCCACCTTTTTTTCCATTTTCGGATGAATGAACCATCTGAATATTTTTTTTTTCCCGGAATGATGAATATCGTGCAAAGAAGTAAACGGATGTCACGTTCAGAAATAAACCCATATATTCCCGTCACAGGAAAAGATTCGGCGTTTTTAATTTTCTTTTAGCCAAAAATGACATAAGTTTCGTACCATGCACGTAATTCATTCTCACATTTACGAACCTTCGGAATAATGCCACAAATGGTATTAACGAGCCCTAATACAATTTTGGATTAACACATTACATAAGGCATATCAAATTTGCGTGTTTTGCGGGTTCAGCAAAAAGAACCATCGGATTTACGAACCTTATTCTTCTTTCGGAATAATGAACATAAGGCAAAGGAAATAACGATGCCATAATAGGAATTCAAATTATTTTCTTGCCTCAAAGATTTTCCATACTTATTTTCCGAACTACTAACCCCCAATGCCAGACTAAAAATCCGAAAATTAAATAAGCTCTGCTTTCTGATGTTTTGTTAATCCCAGAAATTAAAAGGAACAAGTTGTGTTATTCGTTTTCAGAGTAACGTAATTAATTTAATATCCCGATAAATGCACCCTTAGAATCACAAAATTCGTGCGGTTTCGGATTAATGAATCGTATTTATTTTTCACATTAACGAATATCAATACGGCAGAGGGAATTTTCGAGAATATTATAGCGAATCTTATTTAACTTTCGCATTACAAGAACCTTACAGGTGCAACGAACATCAAAATATAAGAACGATGTCAAACTAAAAATTGAAACTGTATAGTTGCTTCAAGAATTTTACCTCCCGTCTATATTGCTTTTCCGATCTAAATCTAAAAATGAAATAAAACAAAACAAAACAAAACACGATGAAACGCGCTATTATTGCCGAACATAGAATACATCCCCATAGGTGGAACAAAATAACAACAGAAAAAGATGCAGAGAGAGAATGATGGGCGGGAGAATGGTCTAGGAGGTCGAAGATCTTTTGTGTGTGTGTGTATGTGTGTGGAATTGAATATTACATGTACATGTTGTGCACAGAAATCTGTCAAAGTCTGTCAAAGTGTGTCAGAGTCACGAGAAATCAAGTTTTAGTTATGCCTATAGATATAAATGTGGATTCTACAGACTCTAAAGCTACGTTTACACCATGTTCCCGGCGGCCACGTTGTATTTGCCTGAGATGCAGTGCGCTGTGGGTATACTAGTATATGCAGTTGAGACATTCTCCTGGTTCCCCCCCCCCCCCCCCCCCCCCCCACCTTCGCATTCTAAGTCTTGTTCGGATCGTTCCAGTCCTCGCCCCGGCGAACATATTCTATAGCTATCACACGCTGTTCTCACGGCGTCTGATCAGGCTATAGACTATCAATATTTTCCGTCCCGTCCCGCTGCGGACCGCCTCCAAGTTTTGTTAGGGTCTATTACGTGCCGTCGTGTTTCATTGCATTCATCCCATTTTATCAAGGCATACAAAATTCCTCATTAGCACCGGGACTGCCGTGGCAATTTTTTTTAACAGTTTAAGAATGTGACACGACATCCACGGCAATCACGGCCTGTCACATTTGCCTATCTCGTCTCACAGCGTTGTTTCACGTCCGTCCCATTTTGTCCGTGATGGCCTGAAATGTGACTGCCGTGGTTGCCGTGAACATGTGTAAACGCGGCTTTTAGCTTTACATAATCCAATTCCACATCCCTTTAAACCTTAAATACGAATATTTGTACGCTATTGTCAGTAGTTCACTTTCTAAAAAGCAAAAACAAACGAACAACCAAACAAACGAACGAACAAGTAAACAAACAAAACCATGACAATCTCTTAAAATTCAGGTTCTGTTTCCGTTCAAGCTCACAACCCGATTCTTTCCCTAAACGAAACAATACAGCAGTCGTTCTTTATAGCGACGCACGACGGCGTTTACGCTCCTCCTCTGTCACTTCATAAGGCGAAAGCATTCTATATGAGGAGTCAAAGAAAATCATCCAATTATAAGACGGTATCTATCATCGACCAATACGGCAGCCTGATGTGAACTTCGGTGTGTTTTTGTCCGTGCCGCAAAATGAATACGTCGGTGCGCTTTTGTGTGTCGGGTGCATCTTTAGCAAGGAGCTACAAGTTTTGTTGCTTGTAGCTCCATGGCTGTTATTGCTGCCCCAAAACAAGGGAAGCAGAAGAAAAAGGGCATACCTGCTATTAAGAAAAGCCTCTTTTAAACGAGGATGTTTCTTGCTGCTATTCCCTTCCGATTGTAAAAACTAAAGAGGGTGCTTTATAAGCAATTATGAATACCTGAATTGAAAGGACCAGAGGATACCCATTCTGTAGGCGACGTAAAAAGCATAGGAAAGCCAATTGAGACAATTGGTGCTGGTCAGTCGTCTGCCGAGATCATGGTAATTGCATGTACAACAGTACTATAAACCATCAAAATTAATGTATACACACGAATGTAACATTGATACATATCTTTCTCATAATCTGTCACTTTGAAACACTGCATAAAATATGAAGTACCACTGACTTGGTTACTTAACTCAGCATGACATTAAAGCTTTCTAGTATCACATTATTGTGTTACGGGGGGGGGCGTTTAATAAATCTGTTTGTACAGTTACGAACAACTTACGAGCGACTGGTGATCAGTTCTGATGTGCTATACTTATCAGAATTTCCATAATTCAGCACAAGAACTTATCATCAGTCACTCGTAAGTCGTTCGTATCTTTACGAACAGCTTTATGACCCCCCCCCCTTCACTGCGTTTCAAGCAGTGGAATATAATTATATCCTAACAAAATATACTAAGATTAAGGCATTTCGTTTTCTAGTTCACGAACTTTCGGAATAACTTTTTTATTTTGTGTGTGTGTGTGTTCTTGAATATTCATCAAAACGAACTTAATTGCATTCTATGTGATTAACGAAATTTTGGAATAATTAATTGCAGACAGAGATGAAAATGACCGTTACTGTTTCTTGCATATTTCTCAGTTTTTATGTTCACAACGATGTTCCTCGCTTTGTGATTACGTTTGGTCCATCCATCGCGTTTCCCGCAAGCTTGAAAAAGGAGCTAAAATTCACGCAAGGAGACGGGTTTTCTTCCACGAGAGACAAATCATTTGTAGAAGATGCACTGTCCTTCCCGCCTGTTATAAAGATAACCTATCATAGTACTATATACGGCTAGCACTGTATGTAGTACTGAAGAAATTTTTCCTGGTGAGAGTCGGTAGACTTATCCGTTCCAAGCGCGGGTAAATTAGTAAGTCTTCTCTCAGGACATTAGGTTTTACCCATAACTTTACGGAATCCGCATATCGTCTTGCTGACCTATAAGAAAATAAGCCCAAACATTACATTTTGCCAGTTAACAAATAGCCAGGTTAATTATTGTTGCACAAGTTGTCATTATAATACGCTTTGCAAAAAGTAGGCTTACTTTCAATCTTCACTGATGAGCTCTAAACAGCCCATTACATAACCAGGGAAGAGGGATAATTACATTCATAGTTTAAATGAGTTTTCTTAACCCGTTCCTCCCATAATTCTCCAAGAGCCTGAAATGCTCAAAAGCGAGATTCTCTTTGCAGGTCGACTTGAGAATGGACAGGTTGGTATTCCTCCTGTGCGGAAACAGTCAAGCTGTATGCCTATTATGACAGTATCCCCTTTCCATGGTCAACTACAATACCATGTGCCATCAAACAATGAAAGTATCGATCGGGCACCAGGTATAGGTATGAATAGACATTGCGCTAATGGGCTCACAAACTCTTTTGTTGTACACAAGAATATTGTCACTGGAGGCAAGTATCTACTGAGCTGAGCCTCTATCGCTGTGTACATCTTAATTCGAGTTTTATTGCGAAAGAAGCACATATACGCGAAGTTAGTAACGGCAATGCACAAAACACAAAAATCTTGAGAGCTTTTGAAAAAGCGGGATCCGAAACATGGACCCGTTTCTAGACACTGTACGTTTTAAATTTGATATGAAAAAAACAAACGCATATTCCCCAAAGTGCATGCAAATTTGCGATTTAAATTGAAGTGCGTTGCTGTGAAGATATGCGTGTGAATTCGTATGATTCTGTCGAGATAATTTTTCAGTGCCGACTGAGTTGAAAGAGGATGTGTGATTTTCCTTCCCTAAGTCGCCATATTTTTATTTGTTTTGCTTACATTTCTATTGCCATACTCTGAAAATGAATTGTTCTCGCGCTCCGATTCGCAACATTACCGCTCTGTGATGTACGGCGCGGGCCAGTCTGAAATAAAAACAAGAAAAATTGTTAATCCGGAAACGACATCTTTCGGATTACTAACCTTCGTAAAGATAAACATCTTTCCATCGTCGAACTTATTAACTTTGGACTGAGATTTAAACCTTCGGAATAGCGAACTACAGTAACAATAATTTGCTACTATTTTTTTCATCGACATTTCGTGAAGCACGATGCGTTTCGGTAGTTTGAAACGTGTTAATGTTGCGATGTCTTTCCCCTGCTAGTGCAGACTAAGTTCAATCATGGCGAAAGTTCCGTTACGAAACAAAAAATGATTCAAGTCTTTTCAACAATAACACGCTTCGGTTTATAGTTTTTATGCGTTTAAACGCAGTTTTTAGTTTCGTACAAAAACCGCAAGTCTTTTCTGCAACGCTCTTGCGTTTTAGATACAGCGTTGCTTGTGATTTGATGGACTTGCATTTGACTATTAGAATTAGTGTTTAAACGCAATTGAGTTTAAGTTTCTTACAATTTTCTAGTGTCGGATGATTATGAAATGCAAGTCTTTTCAGCGTTCCGTGTTTGATGGACTTGCATTTGATTTTGGGGGTTGCGTTTAATTCTTAATTTTGCGTAAGAAGTAAAAAATAATGCAGGTCTTTTCAACAATAACTCACTTCCGTAGATGTTTAGAGATGCGTTTAAACGCAGTTTCTTATAATTTCGTACAAAAAGTGTGTCTTTTCTGCAATGCTCTTGCGTTTAAATACAGCGTCGCGTGTGATTTGATGGACTTGCATTGGATTTTTAGAATCGCGTTGAAACGCAACTGAGTTTTAAAGAAGTTCCCTACAATTTTCAAGTTTCGTATATCAAACGCACGTCTATTCAGCGTTCCGCGTGATGACATGGACTTACAATTGCATTTGATTTTCAGAGCTGCGTTTAATTTTTAATTTTGCATACGAAAAAACAAACAAAATAATGCAAGACTTTTCAACAATAACGCACCTCCGTAGATGTTAAGAGATGCTTTTAAACGCAGTTTCTCTATAGTTTCTTACGAAAACCTCAAGTCTTCCCTGCAACGCTCTTGCGTTTGAATACAGCGTTGCGCGTGATTGATGGACTTCATTTGATTTTTAGAGTTGCGTTTCAACGCAATTGAGTTTCAGGTTCATACAACTATTTTCTAGTTTCATACTATATCAAACGCAAGCCTTTTGGCAGCAACGCACTTGCGTTTATGTGCAAAGTTGCTCGTGATTTGATACACCTGCATTTAATTTTCAGCTGCATTTAATTACATGTAGTTGCATTTGATTAATTTTCTAAAAACGGGCCCAGGTTTCTATTAACGCTTCGGAATAATTAACGTTAGAATATTCGGATAAACAGAAACACCTACACGTGTATTTCATGTTCTGATAATGATTTTCTGCTAGGACCTTTATGTGTACAAAGTTTTTGCGTTTTGAGAATAACGAGCAGAAAAGGGGGAAAGTGAACTGCTTTGGTGGGTAGCCAACTACATGTAATTCTCCAATGTAAATGAATGTATGCCCTTTCATTTCTGGCGTACAAGACAATATGGACGCATGGCGCGAACGCTACCACGCCATACACTAGGGAATTACCGATTAGAAATGCAGCGAATCAGAGCGGGAAAACAATTTATTCTTTTTTAAGAGAATGGCGATAAGATTTTGAGCGAAAAATTATGTCGACTGAGACGAGGGAATAAACACGTATTTCAGCTCAGTTGGCACTAAAAAATCAGGTCGACTTACGCGAGTTGTCGACTTATAAATGTCGACTAAGACGAAGAAATTTTCAAGGAATAACAAGACAAAAAATCGGGACTGTTTTATCGTGTCGACTTAAGCAATGTCGAGGTTTACTCTACTAAAGCTCCATAGTTTCAGCAGAGCCAGATGTGTATGTACCTCCCTGGTTTCAGGAAGGAGGTACTAGGCGAGCTCGCCTGGTACCTCCTTGGTTTTACAGGTGCAGGGAGCTCTCATCAGCTAGCTCTCGCCAACTACAGCACGTGTCTCCAACAGCATGCACGTATCACACAGCACAGGGTTACTAATACATGTACTATACATAGCCCCTCTTCCCTCCCAGGCCCCATGCAATTGACACGATGTTTACGACCCATTCAGCGCGTACGCAAATTCCTTTACCCTGCGGTTTTTGCCTGGCGGCAAACCTGCTTTGAAGTTCCTGGAAATTTCCACCAGCTTGTTGCCTGGCTGGCACGGCCATGGGTGTCAAGTTTCCGTCAATCTACCTAGCTATTGTGAATGTTTTTCTTATACACTTGTCACTTCATTACACACATTTTGCTTCACCTGAGAAGCTGCTTACAAGAGTGGTCTCACGCTCATGTAAGGGGAACAAATACTATATTTCGGATACTATTTCAGATACTTCTTGATTACGCCTCTCATCGACGCAAATTAAGGTAATCACAGCGTTACTAACGCGTAATAGTGCAATGCCTTTCGTGGTTTCATTTGTTTGCTAGTTTGTCCGTTTTTTAAGCTTCCATGAAATCAACTGTGTAAGTGTTAAGCACAAGACAAAGGGAAGACTTAATCCGGGCGTTCCCGAACGCTGGCTACATGGAGCGATGGCTTCGTGGTCGATTGGGTGCAGTGAAGTTGACGCTATTGTGTTCGAAACAAAGGCACTAAACAAAAGACTTTTAAGCTGGCGTTCCCGGAACGCGGACGGCATGGGCGCATGCCAAGCTCGTGCCAAGGTGGCTACTTAACAGATAAGAAGGCATGCCGGACGCGGGCGAACGCTCGTGAGATAAAATCTGTCACGCCTAAACAGTATATATATATATATATATACTCAGCGGTTTAGTATGCAAACATGTCAAGCAGGCTACACTTGACTTCCATCAGAACATCCTTATATGAACTGCAACTGAGAACTCTAACATATTTGCAAGAACTAAAATCTGAAACAAAGTAGAAGGCAAATGCACAAAGAAAAACCATACTTTCTGGAGTTGTCAAAATCTCCTGCATTACTTTAAAAAAAGAAAGAAAGAAGTAACTCCTTTTTACAGAAAATACTGGAGAAATGGTCATATATAAGCAATTAGCATACAGCAGAACACAAAATAGGTTCAGCTTTTGGTATTGCTATTTTTGTGCTTTCAAATTGAATAGAATTATACTTTCAGAAGAATAATTTTCGGAAGAAAGTACTTGAACATATGTATTTACATCTTGCCAACACTGTGAAGATTACAATATCTGTATACTCTCAAGTCACTAACCTGTATAATGCTCCCTATCAGAGCTGCTACTCCGAGCCCAGCGAATGCAATGCAGTACTTGGTGATTTCAGAGAAGATTTCTCCATTGGTAGGGAGACCAAAAGCCTTCCAGAAAAAAAAATAATAATAATAATAACGATGAAAGAATTCCAGCAATGAAAAAAAAAAAAAAGAATTCTGATCTTTGCATGGCAGCATATGATATATACCTGATTTGCAGTGAGAAAACTTGGGATTCCATAGGACTATGAAGAGGTGCAGAAAGAAAATCACAAAATCTACAGCTGCAAATAAAATACACCAATTTAAACTGACTACATCCTATCAGAGGATTGTCTTGCAAAATTAGGATGCCACCATATATCAGTCGACTGAATATACACGTACAGTATATCAGAATGAAGAGTATTTTACTCATCTTGTTTTTTCTAATTTCTCGTTACATATCAGCATTAACACTCTGGTGCCAATGAACTAGCATCATGCTATGCCAATGGACCGAGTGTATGATTCACCAAAAGGTAGCAGAACAAGGAATTATTCTGCCTAAAATTGAGAAGTCCTTAGAGTCTACTATATTCATTGCAATTGCATGCTAACTGTCTCTACTGGATGCAATGGCCGCGATGAAAAACTGCATGAATACATTGGTATTTACGGGGTATGCAATGAGGCCTATAGTGACGGTCAAGGCGATACACTCTTACATGTATCTATTCATGGTAGCCTCATCATTATGGCACTATGATTATGGAGGTCCCTGCCATATCTGTATCTAAGCAACTGGACTCAACCCATTTCTACATCTACATCTACATCAACATCTACATCGATGGAAGAAATTGTCTGTAAAAAATCTCCCCCTCCTCAAAGGATGATGCTTACACGGCGAATCAGATATTAATCTCAATATCCCCTGATTGAGAGTAAAGAGCACTTTATCCTCTACATAGCAGTGTGCCACACCCATGAATTGATGCAAGGGAGGGCAAAGGGGGTGGAGTGGGGGGGGGGGGGGGATGGGTGGGGATGGGTGGGGTCAGTACCTCACTAAGGGGCTTCCCCACTTACCCCTAGCACGTTGCTGAAGATGATGGCAAACCCAGGCTGGATGCCCCCGTTGATGGCCGCCCCGACGCAACCCAGGAAGATGAATCCACACTCGGGAGTGTTCAGCCGCCAGATCCGACCCCAGCTGAAGTACTTCTCTAGAGCCGCCGCATCCTCCTCCTCCTCCTCCTAGAAACCAGAGACAGTAATTTCAATAATCACACACAGGAACTGAGGGAAACATTCATAAAGTACTGTTGGTCTTGCAACAGGGACCTTTAATAAAATATGTAGTCTTTTAATAGAATACAGTGTATGTGGTGTACACACGTAAACAGATATCAAAACATAAAGTTTTATTGGTCAGTTCACCCCCTCACTTGCAGAATTCTGACATGTAAAATTCTGGTTCATACTGCTAGCTAACATACTTTGTTAACCCTTACTGTACTGGGCTATTTGGCTCCATGAAAATACTGGGGGGGGGGGGCCTGGGAGGCCCCCCCCCCCCCATTGATCTCGGAAACGCAAGGTCCGATGAACTTGAAAATTTGCATGCTGATAGATCTTCGCGTGATGAATCTGATGGTGTAATTTATTTTAATCAATTATGCCATTTTTTGCATAATTAGCTAATTAATTATTCATAATGTGTATTTTATGTATTTGGGGTATATTTTCATAATTTCAGCCTAAACAAGTACAAAATTACACAAAAACTGTGTAATAATGAAGAATGTTTCCCAAATGTGAAATAAATCAAAAAGAGAAAAAAAAAACGAGAAAAAACAACTTTTTTGTTGTTTTGTATTGTTTTTATTTCTTATGTTTTGTATTGTTTTTATTTCTTATGTTTTGTATTGTTTTTATTTCTTATGTTTTCTATTGTTTTACATTCCTTATGTATATCATTGTTTCTAAACTTTGCCCAATTTATTTCAGAACAATATAGACGCATGAACCAAGTGGAAAACCAATTCCTGAGGAAAATTTATAAAGTAATGCAATCCATGGTCTATTGACAGTATGTAACTGTACACAAATATATGCAGCGATTAGCCGTTTTAATGACATGCGCATACTAATTGACCCATAACACCCCCTAGGTAGGTCCGATATGGACAAATGTGGTATCAAAATGTGCGCAAGACTTCAGGGGAAAAAGTCATGAAGCGAGAATCTGAAATTCCCAGTGGTCGCGATGCAATCGTCAAAAGTATGGGGGGGTCTCCAAGGCCCCCCACCCCACCCCCCGCCCTCCAGTGCAGTTAGGGTTAAGAGACATTGGTGAAATGCTTTTTCATTTCCATACAAAAGGCATCTCCTAGCTGCCTTTTATTAAAGGAAGAGGACATCCACTCTGTCACATGAAGCAACTCGCTGACTTTGAATTACAAATAATATGCCATACACATGATCTGCATTGCAATTCTACAGCACTGTTCACATATTGCTGATCCCTCAACAGTGATTGCTACTGAGGGCTATTGTCTTTTCTGGGAAAAATTATCTTTAACTCACATTGCTGTTTGTTTGGGGTTTTTTTCCCCCTCGTATATGAGGGTACTTATAAGAGTCTCCTCGAATGCACCAACCTTTTTGTTGGAATCTCCAGAAATCTGGGACTGCGTTCTGGACAGCATACGCTTCAAACCTCCCTTTTTCACAGATCCCTCTCTGTAAACTTTCTCTTCGTGGCCTGGAAAAGGAAGCATATATTTCATAATAATAAACAAAACATGAATAGTAAAGTAAAACAAAAAAGATGATATGATGGTTGCACAGAACACCAGGGTGAAGAGGGAAAGTTGTAGACTTTGTTGATGAGGAAAGACTGTCATTTCTGAAGGAGGACTTGAAAATCTAGCACACAAAAAAAATAATAATGTGTCATTTAGCAAAGTAAAACAAAGAACATAATTAACATACATCTATAATTGTTATGGGGACAGCTTGGTTTTCAGTTTCATATAGAAAATTTCTTCTGTATCACATAGATGGTGTGGGTGGATGGATATGACAGCTAAATTTGATTTTATTTCACTTATATCTGTCATAAACCAGGAACGTACTCGATTCTCACGACCTGAAAAAAAAAAATTGTTACATACAGTCACACTTGCCTTCCAAGAAACAATGTACAGAACACATGATCAATGCGACGTGGTCATGAAGGATACATAAGTATCTTGTTCTACTTTCACAATGATGCACTGGGACTACACAAAAAGAAACTTAATCTACTACATTATGAGTGCTGAATGGAAAATAATTATCACGACATTGCACAGTGCTTCCTTTTTATACATTTATGACAGTCAGAAAAGCAACTGATAAGAATATGGCTTATTTCCTGCTTTTTCTTGTCTTTTTTTTTGTTTTCATTTCATAGAATCCTTCAAGATTGAAAGTGAAAATAAAAATTCTCAATCTTATGACTGATTGATATGTTTAATAAATATAAAAGTTTTGGAAGCAGTTAGAAAAGACGTTGATTGCACAACACTTCCTTTCAATTTTGCCATGTCATGACTGAACAAAACATCAACTTTGTCAAACAAAAAGATTTAGAAGGAAAGAGAAAGTGTTTTGAGATGAAAATGGGGATGATAAAAGACGTGACGCAATAAGTTTTGCATGTGGACAGAGACTGACGAACACATATTAAACTCACTTCCTTCCTGGTTTCAATAGCTTTGTACATGAGATCAATGTGTGCAAGTTTTGATACATGTGGACACAGTTCATCACTTCGCTGTCAGTCTTGCTCATAAAACGCAATATCTCAACCCCTTGAGGACGAGCTGATTTTGCTTTTAACATGTAATTCCTATAGACAGCTGCCCGAGTATAGTTGGGACTAGTGTTTAACAGCTTTAGTACACACATGCAGTTGTATATGACAGACATACTTTGTACCACCATATTCTTTTGTTAATTTGACTGAAAAAGAAAGAAAAAAAAAACATGTAGAAAGATTTGCCGGCACCAAACTCCCTAGTTCAGCCTTATAAAATGCAAAATGACAAGACAAAAATAGGTATACTAATTACTATTAAGCAGCATTCAAGTTGCCAAGATTCCAGTGATGATTGTCTTTTATACTACATCTTGTACATAGCTTTACAAAGCTGTACTAATATCAAATTATACATCATCACAGAGTTTGATTACCCCCTTATGCACAGACAATAGCAAATAATATAAGCACATACGTGTACATGGATATCAAATAATCATAACAATCCAAACCTACACGTATGTAGCACATACATGTAACACACACACAACACAATTAATGTGTTTATGCACATTGAAGGAAGGAAAATATAAAAATAAAGAAAATAGACAAATCTAGAATACACGCAAAGAGTAAGAAAGCATGACAGCGTGTACATTAACAAGCCCTTGACTTATTCTTACTCTCTTTTTTCCACAGCTAATGCATACGATGCTAAAGATATACAGCATAAGTACAAAATGTCCCACTACATTTTGCCATAAACACAGAATCTATTCACACAAGGCAATTAACATGGAAACAAAAGCACCAAATTTGTAGACTTTTCGAAAGAACAACAGACACAGAAGCCATGCCAAAATAAATTTCAAATTGTCACGTGCATTACAGAATAAATTCTGCATGTAGTATTCTTTGGTCAATAGAATGGTAAATTGTACACAACACACCCTGCATTTTATCTGTGCACAACACATTCCATACTAAAATTTGTTTTGTTTTGGTTTTGTTTGTTTTTAGACATCTAAATAAGAATCTGTCTTATATTTGTCTTGAAAGGAAATGTCATTCTAGTTCCTGATGAGTAATAAAAAAAAAGACAAAAGGTGGAATTACATGACTGAAATGACGTTGCTATTACATGACCAAAGCTTCTATTCCAATAATATATCATATCACTCGTAGCATCACTCAATGGCAGCAAATCAATACCTTCACATCTTTAAAGTTTCCACAAATCTGTGAGGTATATGTGATTGCTTTAACATGAATAATACTCCCTTTCAGGTATACTCAGTGTCAAGAGTATACTAGTTTAATAGTAAATAAGCCATCTACACTGCTACTCATGCACTATAATGGATGGAAACATTGCCGCACAATGAAAGCCTACTCACCCTCTGGTAAGCGGATGCTGGCACTTTTTACCGAGGCGGGACTAACCGCCCGCGTGCCAACAACTGGCTCCTCTGTTGTTAGCATGGCAACCATGTCAAAAGGGATTTCAGGCAAGGATTATTACATGGATTAAACATGCTGTAATGTCCACTATTAGTCATGTGCAGTAGGGGACCCATTCATTCTCAATGTTCTCATACCAGACTTGGGTAAAGCGCATGCTACAGTTCGGTTCAGGGGTTTAAAGGGACGTATTCCAGACGATTTTCATAATTTCACATCATGTAGTACATAAATCGACAACTCCATGTATAGATTTGTGGAATTTATTGTGGTTCTTGAGCAGAGAAACAATAATTTGAAAAACCTTAAACAAATTACACTGAACAAGGATGATGACATAGGGGGTTCACATATTTCAGAAATGTAGCAGTGTAATTCATTACAATACTGCTTGCTTGCGAGTTCACCTGTGTATAATCTATGCATGCCTTCTTCTTTTATTCTGCTTCCTCGAGCCCCAACTCATGTATTCTTATGGTGACTCTGCCATGTCATCATCCTTGTTCATTGCAAGTTGTTCTAAATTTTGAAAATATTCTTATTCTTTATCCCAATTATCACAAATTCTGAAACTCTGTCCTCAGTTATAACTAATTTATAGTTGTTTAAATGTAAAAATCTGAAAATCATCCGGAGGTCTCCTTTAATGAGCAGCCAGCACATATCGTGTCATGCTCAAAGATACATGGAGGCACTGTTAGGTGGAGTAGACTGCTACGCTGAATTTCAAATGCTGTGTAATTTTACATTGTATGTCCTATTTCCTCTGGGATGTCATATTAAGTCACTACAAGCACAGAAACGCTCTGCTACTTATACAGCATTCTTGACGGGCAAGAGTGTTTATAGGCGTTACGAATCAACATCAGCTTGGGAGAGTAAAAACAAAGTGTGCCTTGCCTTGTGACATCACAAAGATATTCAAACAACAAATTGGCAGATACTCAAACATGCTATTACCCTCCTCCCTTGTTAAGTAATGACTACCACTTGTCAGTAGATTTTGCATTTAGAAGAGGCACTGTAAGGCATGCCTTGCTTCTTCAGCATTTCTCCCCATCTCCTGCATTTTCTAAACTTCCAAATGTTCTTTGTGCTTTTTTTTTTAACCCTATCATTTGTTTATCCATAAATATCATTTATATGATAAATATCATTGAACATAAATTGTAATGCTGACACATATATGTACTTATGTTTTATGTGAAAAAAAAAATGTATTTACAAGTTCTGTTGGAGATGGAAAAAATAAATAAATGAATGAATGAATGAATACCATGTTATAGCACTGATAAATTGCATAACCTTGGGATGTGTTTAAAGCTATTAGACAATGAAAGAGGATGAACTGAAAAGGGTTAGCTGAATGAGCAGCACTCTTCCTGTATGAGCAGGCAAATTTACTGGCCAAATTTAGGCATCACTGACATACGAGTCACGTCTTCTCTTACCATTCTCCTCTTCCTCCTCGTCGTCATCCAGTGCGACGTCCTTCTTGGCATCCTCCTCGCTCTTCCTGCTCTGTTTCATGACCAGGGTGTGGTAGACGCCCCCATCCATCTTCATCAGCTCCTCGTGCCGCCCCTGCTCCACCACCACGCCGTCCTTGAAGGCGCAGATGACGTCGGAGTTGACGATGGTGGAGAGGCGGTGGGCGATCACGATGGTGGTGCGGCCCGCTTGAGCCTGGACGGCGAATATATATTGTATATGGGGGTGAAAAATGGCAGCAGGATTACACACAACTGTTGCAATGGTGATGTTGACGACAAGTTGAAGCCGAGCACCACTGCCTCTCAAAGATGTAACTTTGAGCAGAACTTCTCTCGCTCAAACTGCTTCTACAACTGTTGTACCCACTAAAGCCTACAGCATCATTGCTATCACTACACATAATACCACCACTGTAACTACGACTTGTACTGGTACTGCAACCATGCACTGCTACAGTCACTATTACTACAGTGTTGTTACTATATGACTGCCATTTCCCTACTACCAATGTTTTTTTTTTCACTAATGTGGACTTGAAAGACATTTTCGGGAGAGATTGTTTGAATTTCAAATTGAGAACCGCGTGAATAGAATGAGAAAGTAGCATATCACTTTGTAAGAGAAAATCTAATGATATTCTACATGTATCTACGATAAAATTAACAATGCACTTGTGTTACAGGAGGCAATCATTTTTCTGAGCTGACAACTTCACATTATATTGGTTGCACTGCAATTCTTGAAAATAAAAACAAAGGAAATATACCATGTATGCTGTAACTTCCAGGGGGCTGAGGCCTCAACACCCTAAAGCATAGTAAAGCCACTCAAGTACTGATATTCAATGAAAAAATGAGAAATTGAATATGCACAAGTTGCCACTGTGATAAATCTAAATTTTGACCGTAAGAGGAAATCCACAGAAAATAACACTCCAATGCGGGGAAAACATTGATATTTTTTTAGTAATGGTTTATATTCTGTTTTGTTTTTTTTAAGCTATATGAAACACACCTTTTCCAGTGCAGCCTGAACAATGCCTTCACTCTCAGTGTCCAGGGCGGACGTGGCTTCGTCCAGTAGCAGGATGGTTGGGTTTCGCACCAGGGCCCTGGCAATGGCAATCCTCTGCTTCTGACCACCAGAAAGCTGAGCTCCACGCTCCCCAACCAGAGTGTTGTATCCCTGTTGAAGCAGCACACAAGAGCAATGTAAGAGAGAAGGTTAGAATGTAGCAGGTTGTCTCACGTTGATATCCTAAATTCAATGTTAACTCTCTTTGTAGTTAAAGCTAAAACGTAGTTCTCAGAAGAGCTCGAAATTCACCTTCCACCATTTGGAATATGCTTGCAATTACCTAAAAGGGTCTACCAAGAAACCTATCTTGCTGATGTGATTTGCCAGGATGATGAGTTGTTTTGGAGTATTTTGAGATCAAAAGTGTACGATAATTTCAGTTGTAGTACACAACTTCTATTCCAGGGGGGTCCTCCCCATTCAGCATTGTGGGCAGGTAGAAAGTGACATGATGATCGATTGTGCCCTAGCAATCATATATTCCAAAAAGCTCTGTGCTATTCACTTGAACACAAAGATTGCTAGGTACCATTGCTGTTGCCTAATTTTTTGTTTATTAATAATTGATTACAGAAAATTGCCCAGCAACCACAATCTGGTACACTCTGAGACTGGCATACTTCTGGCGAATTTATTAACTTTTTTTTTCACATTATCATCATTACCCATCTGAAATCATATTATTATAGCCTTAGTTCATACATTTCCAATGCATTTGTCCACATTTTAGAGCAAAAATCGACAATTTTGCAGGCATATGAGACCTATGTTTTCACTTTAACTGCTGAAGCAATTTAGAGCTGATGCAAGAGTTTGATGAATGAATATATAACAAATGAAACTGCCGCACTTCTTTAAACCCGACTGCAGTATTTGTACACTCTGCAGTTGAAAGCAATATGCCACTGATGCATCATTTGTCCACTGCAAATCCGAATACCTCCTGCAAGAAGAGAGAAAATACGGGGTAGGAGGATAAGGGGTCAGATCTCGTACCTCTGGAAGGTTGGAGATAAAAGAGTGGGCGTTGGCCTCCATTGCAGCCTTCTCAATCTCCTCCTGGGTCACGTCGAGACGACCGTAGCGGATGTTCTCCCCAATCGTGGTCGCAAAGAGAACCGGCTCCTGGCTGACGACCCCGATGTGGTCGCGCAGCCAGCTCACGTTGAAGTCCCGAATGTCGATGCCATCAATTTTGACCTGGTAAAAATAAATTTGAGAGTAACGCATCAAGACTTTACATACTTTCCCTGGAACTGCATTTTCAAACACTACAGTGATCTATTACAAAATAGTTGTCTGCAAAATTAAATTTATTATAAATGATTACATGTATTTATGTCATAACATTTGCCTAGGGACCATTTTGAATTAGCCTATTTTTGTGCTTCTTGATACAATGTATTTTTGTTTTTTAATACAACCTTTGTAAACCCAATGATGAAAGTGGAAATAAATGAAATGAAATAGTGACCTACACTGTACATGTACATGTTGTACCTGAAGCTAAAATCACTGAGCAAGATCATAATTACACAACATAAATGTGACTTTACAGGCCCGTAGCCAGGGGGGGGGGGGGGGGTGCGTCGGGTGCGTACGCACCCCCCAAATTCTGAAAGGTTCACGTTTTCATAATAACGGTTTTTAGCAATTCTCAAGATAACAATCCAAATAAATATAAAGACACATTATATGCTACGTAAATGTGGAAGAGTACATTTAACAATGTTAAAAATAATTGTACGAAACCCTTTTGTTGTATGAACCATCGGATCGTCCCCATGCACACAAACACAAATGTTATGTATCAATTTGTGCGAGCTATTATTATATTGGCACTGCATGCCATGGCCCTTGGCGCGTGTGACCGGTGTTTTTTTTTCCACTGGCCGCCCGAGTACGTGCGATTCGTGGATGACATTGAGGTTAACACTTGCATTTTTTTCACAGGAACAGAGGTAAGTGGATGAAAATCTAATAGCCTCAAGTTTACATATATGATAAAAATTAAAGAAATTTCCTCGAAATTACTATAATCGAAAACCTGAGACATTTTATATCTACGTCTCACAAAGATATAGTACATGTATATATAAGTACATGTTGGCATGATAATGCCTGGGGATAGATTATTATGTCAACTATTTTCCATTATGAATGCATGCTCCAATCAAATTGTGAAAAGGTGGTCATGAATTAGCATTTCTTACGAACGATCAGGAGAGACAAAACAAAATGAAAGGCCTGTCTTACTCCAGTTCTCTTGTAACACTCATTGGGCCATTATGCTGCCTAACGAATCATAATAGCTGCTTTTTCTAGCCCTTTTGCTAGTACCAACATTCGAGAAAAGATCATCTATCAAGTAACTGTACGATCTCCGTGCATAATCTAATGCTTTTAAACACACACTTATTCATATTTTTCATAAAAAACACAGGTAATGAGCCGGATTGGGTTAAAATTCTCACTTACAGCTTTGTAGAAGTCTGAGTCAACAGTATCACACAGTACTTCAAGACGTATTAGTACAAACGATTTCTTGAGCCTGCACCGTTTCAGGCTCTGTTCTGGATACGGCGGTAGAAACTCATTCTTTTTTGTTGTTTATTTTATCATTATTTACTAATCTCTTTTCTAACTTACAGGTAGCGGATTTCTTTGCAGGCCAAATTTGGAAATGTTCTGTTGATTATTACTTATACATTTTCTCATGTTGTGACAGTTCTATTGGTTCTCATTTTAAAGTGAGCCAAAACCTAAGAACATTTTCACTTATAATTTCCAAAGAGTATTATGCAGGCACGCAAACTCATTTTAGTTGTATTTCATTTAAATGTAATGGGTAAGAGGGTATGAGAGAGAATGGAAAGTGCTGAGCTATGAAGTAAAATGGTAAAGTAAAAAGTTTGTCAGATAGTATTACAAAAGCCTGAATATTGCAAGAGCTCCGGAGTAAAAACAGTCAGTGAAAAACCCTATGTATGATAGCATTGTGAGAGCGTTAGACTGCATTGTGACGCATCGTTATTTAATTTACATTCTTTATTGATATATTTTCATAAATATCTCAGGTAATGAGTCGGATTGGATTACAATTCTCACTTACAGCTTTGTAGAAGTCTGAGTCAACAGTATCACACAGTACTTCAAGACGTATTAGTACAAACGATTTCTTGAGCCTGCACCGTTTCAGGCTCTGTTCTGGATACGGCGGTAGAAACTCATTCTTTTTTGTTGTTTATTTTATCATTATTTACTAATCTCTTTTCTAACTTACAGGTAGCGGATTTCTTTGCAGGCCAAATTCGGAAATGTAGTGTTGATTATTACTTATACATTTTCTCATGTTGTGACAGTTCTATTGGTTCTCATTTTAAAGTGAGCCAAAACCTAAGAACATTTTCACTTATAATTTCCAAAGAGTATTATGCAGGCACGCAAACTCATTTTAGTTGTATTTCATTTAAATGTAATGGGTAAGAGGGTATGAGAGAGAATGGAAAGTGCTGAGCTATGAAGTAAAATGGTAAAGTAAAAAGTTTGTCAGATAGTATTACAAAAGAAACTCACTCTTTTTTGTTTGTTTATTTTATCATTATTTACTTATCTCTCTTCTAACTTAAAGGTAGTGGATCTCTTTGCAGCCCAAATTCGAAAATGCCTAGAGACAGCTAGTAACCAAATATGCTACTATAATTTAATAAATAAGAAATAACAATTCCAGTATGTAGTGTGCACAGTAAGACAGATCAAATCAAATAGGAAAACATCTGAGCACTAAGCCTGAGGTCTGAATTTGCACTCAACTTCTTCCAATGGCTAACGGATGTTTAATTTTTGAATTTCACTGACCTCCAAATTTCACAAAGAAAACCTTCTTAGCATGATGGTTAATATGACATTTGACTGATATTGGAGATGTTTGCGTATCGGATCTACTACCTTTAATATTATTAAATCTAAAATGATTATTTGAAAGTTCGGAAATGCTGGAAATATCCTACCACAAGGAGGCAAAATATAAATGGTTCACATTTACAATTCATTTTGTTTTAAAAATTGTCTTATTTATATTCGTTTTTGACAAACTCGCATACCAACGGTTGATATACTGTATAGTAAAATGAATGTTTCATCTTCCAAACAGCATCCAATGGGATGGAAAACTCCAACTGAAAGGTGGACACCGTGACCATACTCGCTAAAGAAAACGCGTAATAGGGGTCGTTTTTTCTCACGGATTAGATGGAAAGTGTGATGTACGAGCGTATATAATCAAAGGGTATCAAAAAGGCCGAAATTTGGGAAAATGGTATATTGTTCAATCATGATGAAGTACTTCTTTAGGGTGCAGGAAACATTTAAGGAATACTTGTTTTTAAGGCCCGAAAAAATCATATGATCATTACTCGTTTAGGGGCCATTTTGAAAGTCCATGTATGAGCATGGTGTCCACCTTTTAATTGTCGCTACCCCTCCCGGGACAGTATCAAAGGACTTTGTTAATTAACGCAATCCCCCCTTCCTTTAAAAATCCTGGCTTCAGGCCTGCTAACGCGGGTATACAATAGAAAAAATAAAAGTTAAAACAACACCAGGAAAATCACTATTCTCAATTTTGCGGCGCGCTACGCGCGCAATGTCTCGAACACAATTAAACTTTGTAACTTCCTGGCAAAATGAGTTTTTACTATTTCCTAGATGAAATACCGTAACGTGATTGCATGCAACAGACAAAAATACAAATTTCCTCGAGACTTTAAAACGTCATTAAAACAGTCAAAATTCACAATTTGCGGCGCGCTTCGCGCGCAAATTCTTATACAACTTTTGTAGTTCGGTCGTCCAAAGAATATATATATATATATATAATTGTGTGTGTGTGTGTGTGTGTGTCATCATTGGTATTGGTACCGAAGGTCCGTTTTTTTAGTGACCGCACCCCTCCTTGAAAAATTCTGGCTACGGGCCTGCTTTATATGCATCTTCTTCAGTAAAAGGCCGAAAATTACATATGATATGCTATTGTAAAATACAATGTGTGTGTTGTATCACACTATATTAGTAGGCTATTGCTATGAATGAGATACGTACTGTACTGTATATAGATAACCCAGATCTCTTCAATTATATATTAAGCTAATACAACTTCTTCAGTATGTCTTAACCCTAATCAGGCTGGGGGGGGGGGCGGATTCCGCCCCCCCCCCCCTCAACGTTTCGCGCAATATCTTCGCAACGCGATAAGCTCCCGCCGCGATGGTTCATGACTTTTTTCTTTCAAGTATCGCGCAACTTTTGAGACCAAAATTGTTGCGCCCGCGCGTACCGTTTTGACGCGACGCCTGTTCGAAAAAAATTTGTCAACCCCAAAATTGCTCCAAAGCGTGATTTTGTGTACAAATCCAATGCAAATTGTGTTTTTTCAATTAATTCACATAAAAATTCATATCTTCACTTAGAATGGCCGAAATTAATTTATTTTAGCATAATAATGCTTTGAAAAATGTCTGTGACAAATTTTGGCCAAAAAACAAACAAAAACAAAAGGTCAAAAAACAAAAAAATGCATAAGAAATTCAAAAAACAATAAAATACATAAGAAATTAATTTCGATACAGATTTTTTTTTATCCTATGTCTCAGAAGAATGATACAAGAAACATTTTAAAAAAGAAATTAGCTTAATTTGAGCATTAATAAGTGATTTAGAGCCCAAAACAGATTTTATGCATAAATTACAATAATTAATTAATATAAAATATAAGACAAATTTTTCGGAGAAAGCAACCATACATTTTGACAGAATACGTCGCGGGCGTCGCGTGTGCCGATTTTCGGCGCGATCGCGCGTTCCATAGGCGAGATCTGAAGGGGGGCGGAATCCGCCCCCCCCCCCCCCCCCCCCCCCCCCCCCAGATATAGCATAGCCAAGCCCAGCCTGATTAGGGTTAAAGTTGATATCATATCAAAAATATCAACCTCATCCCAGACAACAAGGAATGCATCATGCTTTCTTCAATACAACTATGTATTGCTTGTTGTAACTTACACTTCCCTTGATGACATCATAGAAGCGTTGTATGAGCTGAATGCAAGTACTCTTCCCACAGCCGCTGCTGCCTACCAGCGCCACTGTCTGACCTACATTGACCTTCAGGTTCAGACCATTCAGGACCTTGACCTCTGACCTTGACGGGTAGCTGAAGTGGACGCCCTCAAAGGTCACCTGTCCATTGACCTTCTCAGGCTTCTTGCCTTCTGACGAAAAGCAGTCAATGGTTGGTATCTAGGGGAAAGGGGAAAAAAGATGAATTTCAGATATTCATGTTCTGCAGTGCGCCATCTAGTACAACATACTCTATATATTATATGTTTCACTGTCAACTGCAACTGGAACATATACTGTTGTTGTTGTTGTTGTTGTTTGTAACACAAATCCAATGTATTGTCATCTCCAAAGCATGAAATTGCCACTTTTGGTTTTTGAGAAGGGAAGACAGTAATTTTCTCTGTCTGGGTAGCAGATCTAATCACTCATAAAGTTGTCTTCCAAGTTCCAATTTGTGAAATAGTATGCTCACGTTACCTGTGGACTATGCAATACAGTTGTACCTTTCAACCTGTTGAGGATGAGTCCCGAGAATACTTGGGGCAAGTGTCTTTGGGAAATGCATGTTATAGCAAAATCAGTCCGTCCTCAATGGATTAAAGTTTTACTATAAGTGTATCAACAATTGGGTGCATACAAAGTAAACATTGTCCACCTATTAAAATTGTTTCGAATTCTCATTTGTTGGCACATACGTATTTTCAAATTTCATTTTGTTTGATTTGCTATCAAATCCACCTGCTGTATTCCCACATTGTATACACAGAATGTTGCATAATTACAACCATTCAAAATGAAATTCGGTAAGCGATTCTGATAGAAGCAACACTCCACTTATTAAATACAGTACCGGTAATTTGTTGCCAAAGGGTCAAGCTTATAGCTTATTATTGGCAACCGTTCTGTACGGTAATTCATAAGACAATATGTACATGTATTACGTTTGATTATATTGATTTAAAAAAAAAATGTAAATGATGCCATACAGAGAATAAATAAATCAAATCAAATCAAATCAAATCAAATTTGTGCTATCAAGCGCATCAAACCCAGCGGAGAGTAGAGTAGAGATTACTCACGGTGTCAATGACTTCCCAGATGACAGCTGCAGCTCCTCTCGCTGTGGTGAAATCTCCGAAGCTGGGACCAGCCTGCCCCACAGCAAAGGCCCCAAAGAGTACTGACAGGAAAGTCTAGGAGTGGGACATGAATGAAAGGGAAAGCATGAATATTCCTGGTTTCGATGGTACTGTGCTATTAGGATCTTACTACCTTCCTTTTTCCAACTGAGATGTTGTAGTCACTCTCCTACAGGCTGATGTGAAGAGATATATGATTCTGATCTTAAACAGCAAATTACAACACAAAAATGATCTTCATATTGTTCTAGAGCACTGGAGGAAGGATTTCAAGCACACATTCAATACTGGATCATTCACTCACAGGAAGATCAAGTACAGACACTCGTTGAAGATTTGTATACTCGGGTATAATGGAGACTCATTATCAAGTCATGACATCATCACCTCAGACTAATTTGCATATGTGGCTGCCACCAAATATCCCTGAGTTGTGAATTAAACATACTGTAGGACACTTCTTCTTTTATGCCATCCTGCCATTCTGCTTGTTTCAGATTACTTCAGTATCCAAGTAAACCTGACCATAGTGTGGATTTTGCACTTTAAGGCTTCTGGCTGTTGCCATGGTAACCTCCATCACTTCAATACTGTGTTGGCAAACTGCACATCTGTATACTTACAAGCATAATTTACCATTTGCAGATGAATGAAAAACCCAGCATTAGTGCTTTAAAATAGTTCCAAAATGTGAGTTTGGGATAGAAACAACCAATGTAAACATTTGAATCCACATAATTAATGTTAAGTATTGTTAAATAGACAAAATATGAACAATAGTTATAATAAAATGTTGCCAGACTAAACTGTCTACAGTTATGGTTTATTGTTATCGCAAGAATTTCATATGATAGGATGTTTTGTGGTACAACAGACCTACAGATATACATTAAATGTCATATCTTGAAAATTTTTCAAATCACTGTTCCCAAAGGTAAACTGGACCTTTAAGGCTTCTGGCTGTTGCCATGGTAACCCCCATCACTTCAATACTGTGTTGCCAAACTGCACACCTATACTTACCTAGCCTTTTGTCAAGGTCCTCTCGCTGTATGGTGAAGAGAGCCCAGCTGAGTGGGGTTGCGCGAGGGCCTTTTGAGATCTGCTTCGCATCCTTTTGTTAGCCCTTTGAATTACCGACTTTTGCTCCCCGATTTCGGGAGCAAAAGTCGGGGTCCAATCAGCGTGTCTGTCTGCTCGAACCCGATTTGAATAGAGCGAATGCACGCCGCTGCCGCAGACCTGCTGTGGCAGACCTCCTCGGGTGGTCAGTGATGCATGCGAACAGGTATGACCACCAAGGCTGAGGATGCGGGGAGCGCGCCATTCCATTGGTTGACCGGAAGCCATTAAAATGAGTATTCAGAAGGGTTCACGTGTCATGAATAATAATGTGTGAAGCAGATCTCAAAAGGCCCTCGCGCTGGCGCGCTCGGCTGGGCTCGCTTCGCTCGCCCATTACAGCGAGAGGGCCTTGACAAAAGGCTAATACTTACCTAACAGAGATGATTAACTTGCTATTTAATGGATATGAAGGATACTTACTGTGAGAATATCTCCAGGTGAGATCTGCCCTCTGATGTAGAAGATTGTTCCAGCCCTGGTAGAGGGGAAAAAAATCACAAGAACTATTCAGAAATTGCTCAAAAACTACAGTAAGAGTTGTTAACACTTGACACTGAAAACAATCCACTTTGACCTTTTTACACTGAATCATTCAATAAGAAAAAAATAATGTGGACAAGATTTTACTTATGAAATGTCCTTAAAAAATGAACAGACACAAGGGATAAAAATCAAACCACACCACTTGTAACAACAGTTTGCATTTCATTTCAGAACACAGAGCTGAATATGGTGTGAGTTAAATATTCTAGGTGTTGAATTCAATAGACAGGAAGTAATTTTACTTCATGATATACAGTATTAAGTTTAGTGATTATTCTTTGGATCATCCTTTGTTCTTTTGTTTAATGTATTACATTTTCTTACTTCTTCAAATAAGTGTCTACATCACACTGAAAAAAAAAGAGCATGCTCCTCCTGTTTGCTTTCATGAATTTTGCGAGTATACCAGTATTCTCAAACTTTGATAACAAATTTGCCTCTCATATCAAAAGTACCTCGTGTATTGTTTCCAAGCTGAAAAAAGCCCTAATTTTTCTCTAAAGACACTGATTGTACTTCTTTCTCATTCCCTCGATGTGGTATACAATGACGTACACGATATATACTGTAAAAATGGGTACTTTTGCGTGAGTAATTTGGCACACTCTGCAGGGTGAGATGAATTTAACACGTTTTTAATTCTGCGTAATCAAACATTATATAGTGGTACTTCTAACAAGCAAAGATATTCGCATGCATTTTCATGTTGTAGTTTCTGGTTGCGCGAAGTGTGTGAAAATTCCTCTTTACAGTACAGCAGCACTAGTGTGTGGGCCTTGTGTTACTGTACATGCCATATGTTTAGCGCGTCTAAATTTGTGCGAATCGGGACTTCCCAACAATTTTGCGAGTGGCTAAATTCATGATCATGGAGTACTGTACTGAACGGAGATATGTATACCTGTGCGTCATATTCATATGGGGATCACAGTTATTATTTTTGTGTGTCTTTAATCTCGCGAATAGCAAATGACTCACAAAATATTCGGTGTGTATAGTAACTCACCAGAAGGCGATGGCATAACTGCCATAGATAGCGAAGAAGAGAAAGCCCTGAGAGAGAAGAGTGAATGTATCCTTCTTGATGGACTCCTTCTTGGCCTCCACCAGATTCTGGGAATACCTGATGGAGAAATAAACATAGTGCTTTGGTTTAATTTTTTCTTTATACAACTAAGTGGTAGGAGCAATTTTTTTTTTTTTTTCACACACAGAAATAGAAAATGAACTTCTTCAGTATAAAATGGCAACTCTACTACAAGAAACTACAAGCCATTTGATATTCTGTCAAAAAAGAAAGAAGTTAAAGCAAGGTAGAACACACTTCGATTATGATATCTGTCATAGTAAAGCAGTTGTATCATAATTTCTGCTTCTTTTTTTCTTTCTTTCTTTAGAGAGGGGAGGGGGAGGTATCACCTTCTTCATTTAAGTTCTATCTTTAAGAGACTTTTTTGTCCTGTCCTTGTGCCTTTATACCGGTAATTCAAAGATCAAGAATAAAATAGATATTGTGTATTAACATATCATGCAACAGAGATGTTACGATCAACCCCCAACACTGAAGTCCTCCTCTGTAACTTGTAATGGGAGGGGAGGGGGGGGGGGGGGGGGAGGGGGGGGGGGGGCAAATGTCACCATGACAGGCAAATTACGAGAAGTTAAACTGAAAGCCGGACATGTCGACAGGGGGACACAGGTACGTGTACCAACCTCTCCACTTCCTCTTCCTCTCCACCGAAGGCCACAACAGTCCTGATCCCAGACAGGACCTCGTCAGCGATGGCTCCAGCTTTCGCGTAGGCATCCAGGACATTCTTGGTCATTTTCTGGATAAACTGTTGGCAATGAAAAGAAAATAATGTTAATACTAGATGGTGACTCGAATTAGAAACATAACAGGCAATCGAAACAGAAACTTCCTTAGCAGTGCAATGTTGAGTACATCAGAGCATCATAACTCTTGGGTATCACAATGAAATGATAAAATATTTCAACCTGTTGAAGGTCAATGCATTGTCTAAAACCATCAAAGAGGACTGCATTCATGTAATTTTGGAGTACAGAATTCAAATTGCATATCATACACAATGTTTGATTCATGTATGTGGGTTTTTCATCATCACCAACATCATCCTGTCACTATCAGTCTTCCCCCTCCCCTTTTTTGCAGAATTCAATCATGAGAAAAACGAATGTGAAATCACCTTCACTCATCATCATCCTTTATTATCGTCATCATCATCGCCATTTATTATCGTTATCATCAATATCATACTCATCTTTGCCTTTTCCTCTCTCTTTTGTAGAGCTTTGCAATGAGAAAATTTCCTTGCACATGGATAACCTTTGTCCCACTTTTTTTTTGAACCACGGAAGTGCGGACGTGGCACTAGAAACTAGAAAGAAATAGATAGAAACCTTGAGGTGTAAGGGTTTATTTTTGCGCTGGAGACTTTTTTTTTTTTTTTTTTTTTGGCTTGTCAGCTGAAGAAACCCGGAAGTGGCACCAGAAGTTGAGCTGAAGACCTTTCTTTTTTTTTTTTTTGCTTGTTAGCTCACGAAACCCCGAAGTGGGCCCCCCCCCCCCCCAAGCTTTTGAAAACGTGGCGCCGGCGGTGTAACTGGTAAGGAGACAAGGACTCACCATGGCTGTAGTACCCACAGTCGGCACGACCAAGACAATGGAAACGGCCAGGATAATGAGAGTCAGCGACCAGCTCTTGACGAACCCAATAATGATACCGGCGACGAAGGTGGCCGTGTACTGCAGCATGACGCCAAGCTTGTCGCCGATTCCCAGGCGGATCTTGCTGATGTCACTGTTTTAAAACAAAGTAGCAGTAGACATCCATACATAAACCTGTCCAACAGTCTGCTAAATGACACATTATATGCTATTACAGATGTGCAGGGATATGTAAGTACTTCAACATGGAGGATTTAATACAGTTGTACTTGGTATTGTCCAATGTAATCCTTCTTGAATTGTGTGATCACACTTCCTAGGATTGTTACAATATATACCTGCATTATGGAAATGAACTTACTAAGAAGACTTTCTGAAAGCTCATAATGTACATCTTATTATCACATATTCCTTTACAAACAAAGAGATATGAAATGTACAATGAGCAAATGTCTTGATTACATAACCAGTCATCTAGTTGTTTTGCTTGTTATACAATGTTATCATTTACTGCACCATGGACCATTGTCCCCTCAAGCTTGCTGCAAGGATGGGCTTGATGAATACATACATATGAAATAATGGAAAGCAGTACAGAATTAAAATATCAAATAGTCCAATATTTTGCACAAATATTATATTTCTCTGAATTGGCAATTGAAACTAGTGATTATAAATGATGCAAAAACTGGGTCTAAAGAAGCCACACAAGCAGTATCAAAGTATGAGTAAAGCTGCGTTAATTGGCTGCTTTGGCAATGCTTACTCTGCCAGGCGAGTGTTGAGCTCGCCTCCTTTGTGGATGTCGAACCACGCCACTTCCTGGCGAAGGATCGAGTGAAAGAAGCCCAGACGCACTTTGTGTATCTGCCTCTCAGCCGACAAGTCCCACAGGGCCACCTAGGAACAACGGAACCAACGAATAATCTTATTTGAAACCTATGTAGCAACAACAGAACCAATAAACAATCTTAACTTGGTACCTAGCGATGATAGAACCAGCAAACAATACTTTTTCACACCTAGCAACAACAGAGCCAACGAACAATATTACTTGACATTGAGCATCAACAAGAGCAATGAACAATCTTACTTGACAATTAGCAAGAGCATCAAACCAGTGAATATCTTTACTGGAGATGAATATTATCGTCAAGTACTCAGTATACTATTTGCACAAAAGCAGCAGAAGCATAAAAATACATGAAAACAGAATTGAGCAAATTTGGAAAGAGTGTCAGATTTACCCAAACGATAGTGTAATCCTACATAATAACATACATTGCTTGCAAAATGACAACATTGGTCATGTGACTTGCGCTTTCTGAAAGAGGTAAGTCAAATGCTCTTTCATTATGCTCAAAAGTGAAAATACATTGAATTTTCTTTGTATTTTCTTGATATCATTGTCCATACATGTCATACAGATGTGTTCTAGTCTTCTCATTCAGCAATGGCCGCATCAACACTTTTAAATGGATTGTCCAAATTTTCTCTGACTCCCCTGATGTGTTCTGCTATATGTGACAGTGCACCTCAAAACGAACATAAAGTCGCACACACTGATTTTGCGTGAGGACTGAAAATAAGTGAAATAGGTCAACCTAGCCGAACTTGATTTTTTAATATTTTCTGAAAGAGCGGGTCTTAATTTACATTATGCTAAAATTTGGTATCATAAAACGGGCAGGAAAGTGTGTTTTTTTAGCAGTTTATCTCGAACATTTTTGGCAGAATAGTGTGATTAGGTGTGTCTTCAGAATCCCTTTTTCATTTCTGAAAAACCTTGTCCACACTCTTCACTTTCAACTCTAATAACTTTTGAAAGGATAACGCTACTGATTTGAAAGTTGGCATTAATTATGGACAGAATGTGTTAATGAGGCATGCCTAATTTCAGTTTAATCTGATAATCTCTTCATTGTTGTACTCTGGTGGTTTACTTCCTGTTTTTTTGTCCCATTCATCGCACAGCCAGCACGGTTTGGTAAAGATTAAGCGCTTGAATAGACACTGTACTTCAGAGCCTCTTTTCTCAGTTCACACTTTTCCTGAGTCTGTGCTTTCTTTCCAATATTTAGATAGGTTAGGAAAGTCCATTTGATTTGAGTTATACATCATTTTAAAGTTTAAAGTCTGCTCTTTCAGAATATGGTCTTAACTAAAAATTCATGTCTGGCGACTTTTTGTTTGTTTTGAGGTGCTGGGTCACATATATATTGCTGCATTCTCTCAATTCGCATGTATTTTGCTTCCAATCTCCTTCCAAGACGAGGAGGTGTATGTGTGTATATGAATTACAGGAGATTTCAGGAAACGAGCTCTTATATACTTCACCTAAAAACTGCAGCTGCAGCCTCAACATTTGGCAAATACTGGAAGTAAAAGGAGACAATTCCCATACAAAGAAATACCATGGGCTACTGTAAAAGCGAAAATTTTCATGGTGTTGAAATTTTCGCGCAGCCAGAAACTAGTGCAAAAATAAAAGCACGCGAATATTTTTGCTTGCCATCATGTGTTCCAGTAGCTGATGCCTTGATTCCGCGGAATTAAAAACATGCGAAACTCTTCTTAGTCAGCCGAGCGCGAAAGATTAATCGCACGAAAATATCCACTTTTACAGTCCATTCAATACCTGACAGTATGCAAGAATCAGGACGCCAATACCCAAGTAGGCATAGTAGGCTGAAAACGTTTCAATGTTGTCAATGGCTGCATTGAAACTTGCAATGGCACTGAAAAAAAACAAACAAACACAAAGTGTGACATGAGAGATAACAAAAATCACTTTTGATTAGAAATATAACGAAGGCATACATATACAACAAAAAGTCAAACCAATGGGATACGTAATCTTGATTATCAAATACAAACAGTAAAATTGATAAAAATACAATGTCGGCATACATGCATGATGCCGTATTGGAGAATAGGAGACAGATGGCTCAACATGGATAATGCAATACAATCACACAGATTGTGTGTGTAGGTATAATGTAGTGTCTGTCCATTCTCTCATATTCCTTGTCATTTTTTTTTTTCTTAGGAGAAATATGAAAATTGGCAAATTTTGTGAACGTATAAAAACCAAATGGTGAGCTGCTCAATACTGTACATCAAACAGGCATGCCAATTGGCCTATACTCTCTCAACTTTATCAATTCATAATTTCTTTTAGGTGTCTGAATCCCCCCCCCCCCCCCAAAGAAAAAAAAAAAAATAAAAATAAAAATAAAAATAAAAATAAAAATAAAAAAAATAAAAAATTTCACTGATCTACTTATTCTGCATTCATACAAACCAATATTGCATCAGAATTGACTTGCCTTTTGATAGTACGACCTGTACATTTATATACAGTGTGTATAGTGTAGTACTTCTGGGGGGTTCATAAAGCTGTTCTTAAAGTTACTAACTACTAAGAACGACTGGTGATCCGTTCTTATGTGCTACACTTATCAGAATTTCAATAATTAAGCACAAGAACTGATCACCAGTCACTCTTAAGTCGTTCGTAACTTAAAGAAAAGCTTTATGAAACACCCCCCAGGTGTTATGTAGTAATATAGTACAATTTGTACATATACCAGGTGTACATAACACGCATGTAAATGGTAAACTATTAGTGCAAAAATGAGCAAAGGTTTAAGTGTGCGCGTGTGTGTCACACACAAACACACTGCTACAGCTTCTGACCATCCGAGCATTGAAAATTAAGGGTTTCTGGGACGAACACTGAACTAGGGCTTTCTATAGCTCAGTCGGTAGAGCACCGGGCTAGCAATCCGGAGGTCTCGGGTTCAAATCCTGATGGAATCCCATTTTCTTTGCTCATTTTTCCACTAATAATTCATATTCTTTCTGGTCGATTTATTCTGTCTTTATTTGTTACATGGTAAACTTACGCAGTAGTGTTGGCACTGTCTCTATCTGTAGTTATGAAGGCATCGGTGACTTCTCCAAAGAGAAGGAGAACAGCTGGTAGGGCCACACCATGGCAGAGAGAAACAAATGTTGCCAGTAAGATCAGCAAAATGTCAAGACCGGTGGCAAAACGGAACTAGATGAAAGGAGGGGGAAAAAACAAACAAACAAACAAACAAAAATGATTAAAATTCAATACAAAGCTGCAATGAATATCCAGCTAATGGGGGTAAAAAGAAAGAGAAAGAAATTCAAGCATATTCATTATATGCTAAAAAAAAAGTATAAAAAGGAAACCCAAAACATTAAATGATATACGATGTGCTAAGGAATCTTATTTAGAGTTCTAAGAGCATACTGTATACGCCGAATATTTTGCGAGGTTTTTCTTTTGGCGAATTTCGCAAATCAGCTGCTATTCATGAAATTGAAAACACGCAAAAATATTGATATGAATGTGACGTATGCGTACACATTTCTCTGTTCAGTACAGGACTCCACAATCGCGAATTTAACCACTTGCAAAATCGTCGGGAAGTTTTGATTCGCGAAAATATAGACTAGCAAAATATATGGCGTGTATAGTACTCTTACAAACTCTCAGGTTCGGGTCGAGTCATTTACTGCAGATTTAAATTTCCTACAACATACCAGTATTATTTCAATTCAGTGAATTAATACAGAAAGACTGGTAACACAGTCAGCAAAAGTTTAAAACTACAAGGCTTGCTGTGACAACTGGTATACCTCCACCGTATTGTGTCGTTTTACCACTACATGTAGTTCTGCAGTAAATCTTGACAATGTGAGATGAGAATTTCACACAATTGGTAAAAATTTTTTTTTTTAATGAAATGATGGCTTTTAAAAACCATAAATGTAATTTGAGAATCAGAACACAGAGTAGAATATAATAGATTACAATCAGTTTGAAAGCTCGAATGCATCAATGGGCAAACTGCATAAAGTAATAGGCCTATGTGGAACTGAGAAAGAAATGCAACAAAGAATTATGTCTGATGAAGCCGTTTGTAACCACCTTGCAACCTTGGCTGACGTAATTTCATATTTCATCAGCTCCTACTTCTGTTGATAAATTGGGATATGACTATGCTACATTCTTTAACCAAATACCTATAACAGTAAATGTATGTAAAAACACATACCGGTAATGTATGGATGAAAGAATTTTCAGTTGCTGCTAACCTAGATGCAAGGTCCTGATCATATCAACTACTGTACAATTGTACCTCAATCTTGTATTAACCCAGGCAGGAATAGCTGATTTCACTGGAATGTTTGCAACATGGCAGTAAAGTCCTGTTATTCACATTCCAATTTACAAATTTAAATCTAATTTGTTGAAAAAAGAAGGTTATGCTAAACATAGAAGTACCATAATGTATGAGTTCTGCAATTTTGTTAGAATACTTGTGCTTAAATTAAGACCACAAAACAACCATGCTAAGGAGCCTTTAAAAAGACCAATAAATCCACTCAATTTCCGAATCACAACATGGAAAGTGAGAGGGCCACCCAAGAGTAGCTGGAAGGCTGACTTTCATGATGAATTCAGGTTAGTCTCTTCTCAAGACCTAATTCAAGTTTGCCTGGATATTAAAGATGCATCGGTCTACTGTAGGGCCTATAGCCTTGTGAATGTGAAGGGGCTGTAAGTCACATCAGTCTTTCAACCCTCGTGGTAACATCCACCAAAGTTGTAAAGAGGGACCTCATGAAAGGAATCAACCCTTGAGGGATTTCACACTACAAAATTACTTTGAATGCACAGTCACCTTTATGATATAGGCCCCCTACTATTATCTTGCTTAGAGTTATGAGTTGTTCAAACACTGAATTGAGCTGCGGATAACCATCTTGCAAATGATATCCAACGAAAGAGATGTCTCACAAACTCTGCGGTCTGTCAGCAAACATGCAGCTCTCACATAAATGCTTTCAAATTCATGCAAGGGCATGTACACACTGTGAGAATGTGTACCGTTATGTAAGCATCATAGTAGAATGAATGCAAGGTCAAGCAAAGCTCCATTTATTCTATTGTGTTTAATAGGTCAAACAATTCAGACGTACAGCAAACATATTCAACAAGAATCAAGTTAAACTTGATTAAATAACACTTCTGGATCATAACTGGGGCATGGTGCATGATTTAGAAAATGGCTTCAATTGTGAAATGAAGCTTTCAAAATTGCTTTCAGATTTATGCAGATGTACATTAAGTCAAAAAGCAAGAAACATTACCCATTTTTTAATACCCTATGGTTCTTTTGCAAATCTGACAGCTTTTGCAGCATGGTACTGGCCAGGAAATGTGGCCTGATCGAGGTTGGTCTGAAAAGTAGCACAACTACACAAAATCACAACTGACATGATCAATGTTCGTCTGTCAGCACGACTGAAATGCTGAACAAGTGATGGGAGATGGAGAGTGTGAGTTGTTCAGACAGAACAAAACGATCCAACAGGGTCAGTGTCAACAGCAATCAACCCCAACACCCTCCCTCAGGGACTTCTAAAACCACCTTGTGATGATAGTTGTACTAAGGCTAGACTCCCCACCCCCCCCCCCCCCATCCCCCTTGTTTGCTGCTGTTGATTTTTGAGTTTTTTTCTTTTTGTTTAGATAAGACAGAGATCATTTCATGGAGCACCTAGTTCCATGATCACATGACCATGAAAAAACAGATGGTACATGCTAGGAATAAAGGGAAACGAGCTTGAAAAAAAGAGTGAAAGTCTCCACCTTTGGCAGGAAAATCCTCAATTCCTTGTCATCTTAAAGGTCCTCTTTAACTTTGGGAGCAGTGATTTGAAAAAAATAATTTCACATTTGATGTACATCTGTAGGTTTGTTGCATCACAAAACATCCTACCATACAAAATTTTTGTAATAAAGCCTGAAATATAAGGAGATATCAGTATTTTTCTCAATAAATCTTTAACTGGAGACAGTTTAGTCTGGAAACACTTCTGTTATAACTATTGCTCATATTTTGTGTATTTAAGAAATACTTTAACATCGATTACATGGATTCAAATTTTTACAGTGGTAGTTTCTATCCCTAACTCACATTTTAGAACTATTTTAAAGCACTAATGCTGCTGGGGTTTTGTTTCATCAGCAAATGGTAAATAATGCCTTTAAGTATGTTGGCCATGTAATAAGAGTAGCTAGCTCATAAAATCTTGAGTAAAACTGCTATACAAGCAGACAGAGAGAGAATCAAAACAACAACAAATTGGAGACACCGAAGGGTTCATTTCCTATATCAATACGCCAACCCTGGCAATACTTGGAAACTCGGGACAAGAAACCGAGAAAACACAAAACACAAACTGCGAAACTTACGCACAAGAGTCAAATGACCAATTACAATTGTAGAATAGCGAGTACTTGAGACACAGGGCACAGCTTTGAGTGATTCTTGATTGATTGCAACATCACTTCACCACGACTACTCTCAAAGAAAGAGGTAAACCAATATCCCCCGTTCAGACACAAACCAGTTTATACCAAAACTTTATAAAGAAACGATGCATAAAGAATGATCGTACAGCCGACAGACCGTTCAGGCACTAATTTTGACCGTTCTAGGAAACGTTGTATAGATGTGCAGTTTCCCACTGTGCATGCTGTTATGGTCCTGAGTGACAGGTTAAAAGGGTCACCTTTCATGCACATGTCCATTAAGCTCTGCCCAGTTATATTGTTCTCTGGTTGCCATATGTTCAGACGCTCAGTGGGCATGGTGGAATGCTGATTCGCTATCAAGTTCTAGTTCAAAACGATGCTCTGACCCTTGTTTCATCATACATCGTTTCGTTAGTCAGCGTTCAGACGTAGAAATCATATAGCTTTACCGTTCTAGTATAAAATTTTTGCGTCTGAACACCCTGTATATCTTTCAACCGAGAAGGTACATGTAACAGGTGGATCACCCTATATTTGATGACATGAACATCCTTAAACTTAGTCCTTTTACCCTGACAGGATCACTGTTCATCTGTCAGCAGGACTGACCTCCCCCCCCCCTTTTTTTTGGGGGGGGGGGGGGGGAGGGGAAGAGGTAAAGCAGCTTAACAGAAATCTACAGCAAGTTACACAGATTTGAAAAACTGAATGTTTTCTCAAAGCATGACTACGTTGGTGTCTCTGAATAATGTGGCACACAGGGGGTTTCCACTATGGCACATACAGAGTCAAGTGCTAAAAATTACAAGTGTGCCCAAATAACGTGCTTCGCTCTTGTCTAGGTTTTTTTGTTTTTTGTTTAATAATAATAATAATAATTAGCATTTTTACCGTGCTTAATACATAGTTTCTAAGCGCCTTACACATATCATAATTCCATCAAAACATAATCTTACATATCATTCAACATAACAACAAACTCTATAACAATTTACATTACTTTATATACTCTGACAACAATATTGCTTTGGGTTTTTTTCATGTTCATTATCAACTGGGACAGTGAGCAAATTACTTCATCAAAAGCCTCGCAAGTTGCAACCACTCACCACTTCAAACATCCCCACAGTTCTATCGTATCCCTCCTTTTTCTTCTTCTCTTCTTCCTCCTTTTCCCCTGCTTCCGATCTGGGCTTTCCGCCTCCTCCATCTTCTGGCGCATACTTGACGGCAGTGTCAGCATCGTCGTAAGCGGGCGGAGGGACATCATTTTGTTGTTCGACGGGAGACACATCAATTACTGCTGGGCCCCCTACAATTCAAAAACAGTAACAAGAGTCTAATTACAAATTTTGATAATAACAGCTACATAAACCTATATCTTTGCAACTGATCGACAAATTGCACGACACCGACGTAAATATTAAAGCACTGAATTGATCAGTATTTTAGTAGTAGCCATGATAAACAAGGCAAGTGCCAAAATGTGTCTTGCCAATTCGCATAGAAATTAATGTTTTTCTAACTCCCAGAAGTTCATTGACCCCGTCTATGACCTTTGACCTTGTGGTGACCTTCAATTTTCCAAGGGACATTTACCAGCCAAGTTTGGTCACAAACGGATATATAGATCAAAAGTAATAAGTCATAATCAAAACACAGCGTAAAAACTTAACTTGGGCCGTAAAAGCTTGTTGACCCCTGTCAGTGACCTTTGACCTTGTGACAAGAATTTGGGGATTAGATTTTTCTCATTCATTTAAAAGTCCTGTTTACCTTTGGGAACAGTGACATAAAAAATGATCAAGATATCACTTTTGATGCATACGTGTAGGTCAGTTGCATCACAAAACATCCTATACCGTATGAAATTTTTGTAATAAAGCCAAAAATATTTAAGGAGATATAACTATTTTCCTCATAAAACCATAACTGTAGATGGTTTAGTCTGGAAATATTTCTATTATAACTATTGTTCACATTTTGTATATTAAACAATACTTAACACTGATTATACTGGTTCAAATCTTTACATCAATTAGTTGTTTTGACTGCAAATGGTAAATTATGCCTATAATCTTCTAATCAAGGTTTGTGCCCAGATTTGTGGGTCTGATATCATTGGACAAGTCTGAGTCACACATTTTGCAAAACTGTAAAACATGGTATATTCATGGCATAAAATGTTCACAAACTGGAGGCGACAGCCTTCTTTGTGGCACAAAAGTTTCGCGAATTTGTGTTCAGTGCACATAGTGTAGACATGGAGCTACCAAAAAGATGGAGTAACAACGGTTGGGGTCCTTTTGAAGTGATGCTCGAAGCCGACTCGTAAAAAGTAATCCTCGCTAAGCCCCCGTGAGCGAGAGCGATGACAGATGAGACAGTGCGTACGCACAATGACGTCATCCGCAGCGCGTTCGCAAACTGGTTCTTACCATGGAGTTACCATGGAGCTACCAAAAGTAGCTCCATGGAGTTACCTAGCTCCATGGTTCCACCATGGAACGTCAATGCATGGGACTACACAAACTGCAACTGCCCCGTCGACTTCGAGCATATTCGATTTAACATGATTCTGAATTAATAATAGCTACAAATAGTGAATCTGCAGTGTAACAAATTGTTTAACATGTCATACCGTCGTTTAGTATGTAAATCACGATATGATACGACCGGCATGTAAACAAACACTGCACTCTCGACACGATCAATAATGGCCGTCACGCTCAATAATGGCCGTCACGCTGTCCCGAACAAACACAAAGACAAATAACAGCTGGCTTCACAACGGTATAGATAAAATGTACGCAATTGTACGCAGTCAACACTTACGTAAGATTGTAGTTTCAAATGTCAGCTTTACGGACAGATATTGAAATATGTGGAGAAATGTGAGGGATTTTTATTAAGAATTTTATTCTTAGGGTATGTACTTTACCACAGTCACAAAGCATGACGACAATACACTGTACAGTACCTTCGCTGTTCATGGGCCAATTCAGTTCGTTCAAAGTGCACTGCACTCGGTATCTCCTCTGTTTTGCCTGTGGATATTATGCGCATGCGCGTGGTCTTCAGCAAAGTTTTGCGCAGCCATATGTTGTTGCAAGTCGAGTTTTCGACTCGATACAGCACTATATTGTATGTGCAATGTTGGTGAGTATGACGTCATTTTTGCGGCTCGGAGCATCGTTTGCCAAAGTATCCCCTGCGGGACGAGTTAAGCCGTCCCAGCGAGTGCGGTGCTTTGAAGTCTGTCAGAACTGACCGCTCGTAGTTGGGTTACGTAATATTGGTGGCCTTCGTTGTTACTCCATCTTTTTGGTAGCTCCATGGTGTAGACAAGAACTTTCGCATGCATTTTAATTTCACAAATCTTGGCACTCGCGAAGTTCGCGAAATTAAAATGCATGCTAACATTCCTCGTTTTACAGTATTTACCATTGTTTGCTTCGCTACTGCGGCCGTTCATCTCGATGGCCCCGTTCTCAGCGGCATGCTGGTCTTCTTGGGTCTCATCCGCCACCACCATTGCGAGTCCTCACTGGTATCCGGGCAGAGATGAGCGGAGACAAGAGACTTGCAGAGTTTCAATTAGTTTTGATAATCACAACACTTCTTGGACCTGCAGACACAAAGACAGGAATCAAATATGTCACATTGAAATGAAATATCAGTAAATTTCGAGTTCTTAATCTCTCCACTAAATGTACTGAGAAGATCTTCGAAATACACATACAGGACAGAAAAAAATCATATGACATGACATTTAGAGATCTCCATGGATAGATTGGAATTAAATACCTACTGCTAATCCCACAACTAAAATATGTCTGTGGGGACAAGGGCCAACTTGTCAACAATAAAGCAGCCACCCAGAAAAACAAGTAGACCCAGAAAATATCTCCTCTTTTATAGGTTTTGACAAGGACATCTGCAAATTAAATAGTGACTTTACAATGAAGACTGACCAAACAAATCATGCACTGCATACAATATTGATAGTGATTCATGTTTTCTGTCAAGAGACTGACATTCTTGCTAACTTTTACTACTCATAATGCTGCAACAGATGGCAATATTCTTAATATTCCCCAGTGCAGGCAAGCCTGAGTAGTCTGTTGTTCACCAGTTGATATCAAGGTGCCTTGCAATCATTCATTTGTAACAGCTACTATTGTAGGTGCAAGAAGATGAAAAAGAGGTTTCTGAAGCCTCCAATATCAGCCTCAAACAGCCTTTCAGCTCAACATAAACAGACAGAATTAAGAAAAGGAGATCCGACCAGGTCCGATCAGGACAGGTTCTGAAACCACCTTCAAGGGGTGGTTTCAGAGCCTGCTATAGCAGCCTCAAATAATCTCGGGCGCAGTATAAATGCTAGTGGGTTCAAGAAGCTGCTTTTTTGCAGACCCAGAAGTTATCACTGAAGGTCATTGCCAGCTAACGCACACAAACCAGCTGTGGTCATCTACCGCCTCTAGTAAATTCCGCACAACTTACACACTTTAGCGCTCAGTCATGTTTGCGGTCATAATATAAGAAATTAAATGCCCGTTCTGTGTATCAGAGGGGAATTTGGTTACCATGGAAACAGAGGCAGTCAGGCCTGCCTGGGCGAAACCAGCCCATGCAGTATAAACAGACAAGAGGCCACTGTTTCGAGCAGGCTTTCGAACCTCCTCAAGGAAACTCTTGAAACCAGCCCACAGTGTAAACGAGCTATGAAATACACAAATCAGACAAAGATTTATTATTGTTTTAATCACAGACTATACGACATTGTTGTACCACAAGGTCTTGAAAACAGTGAGGAGACAAAAGCCATCTGAAATCTGGATTAGATCTAGAGATTCACAAGCCATGTATAGAGTCATAAATCATGAGGCAAGGAAATAATCTGTATTGAATTAAAAGGCATACTGCTGCTACATGTGGGGAAATATATCTGCAGACATTCCAGAGTTACAAATCAGTTGTCAAAGCAATTTCTAAAATATGGCTTAAACTGAAGACCAGCGAAAACTACTCTAACTCATGTTAAGCAGTAAAATTACAGATCATATCATAATTTGGTTGAAAACTTTAATGACCAGTAGGCGTAGTGTACACTATAAAAGGTGAGGTTCAAGGTGATGCCATATTTTGTTTGAGAACTTATACACAATGAATTCTAATGACTGCTACAATGCAAATTTTGAAGTGAAAGGTCAATACATATCATGAGTTTGTTGAAAACAAAAGTGATAAATAATTACATAATCATGATTATACTTATGGTTGCCCCTGCAAATAATATTTAAATGAATGTTAAAATGCCACACACTTAACCTGTTGAGGATGGACTGATTTTGCTACAACACGCATTTCCCATCGACCCCTGCTTGAGTATGCTCGGGACTTGTTCTCAACGGGATATATGCATTGCAAAAAGTCTGATAAAACCACAATGGTGCACTAAGCACATTGACATTTAATGACAACAAATTGCACATCTTAGAGTGGACTTAGAGTGGACCAACATGTTCTAGAGACATGAATCTGCTTGGTACAATGGTACATATTTGTACAGTATATTCAACTTGCGGGGGGGGGGGGGGGGGGGGGGGTCTTCTTAATAAATGAAATCTTTCGCATGCCTAGCAAGTAAGTGCTTTGCCTTTTTAAAGGAAAATCTATGGTTTCCCAATAAGTGTGAGAAAAAAAATATATACCTCCTGGCAAGGAGTAAAAGTTTCAGCACATCTGAATACCTACAGGATTTTAAGCTTCTATCTTATGAAGATGTCAAACTATTACAGTTTTAAAAAAAAAAAGACCTGACCCATACACATGCACTACCACATAAAAACTAGAAATAGGTGATTAATACCCCCGCCCCGTGACGACAGTCTTACCCAAGGAATGATCTTTCCTTGATCTTCTGCCATTTAAATGCCGTTATCATGGCAACGCAGCTTCCGACACGTCCGAAAAATATGTCTTGCACATCTTCCCACCAAGACTATTGTGTGTGCCACATTTCATAAGCTTTTGTCAAAAACTGAGGAAGTAGTTCAATCCACAAGATCTTTCCTTGATCTTCCGCCATTAATATGCCATTACCATGGCAACGCAGCTTCCGACATGTCCAAAAAATATGTCTTGCACATCTTCCCACCAAGACCAATGTGTGTGCCACATTTCATGAGCTTCAGTCGAATACAGAGAAAGTAGTTCAATCCGCAAGATCTTTCCTTGATCTTCTGCCATTTATATGCCGTTACCATGGCAACGCAGCTTCTGACACGTCCGAAAAACATGTCTTCCACATCTTCCCACCAAGATCAAGGTGTGTGCCACATTTCATAAGCTTTGGTCAAAAAACTGAGGAAGTAGTTAAATCCGCAAGATCTTTCCTTGATCTTCTGCCATTAATATGCCGTTACCATGGCAACGTACTTTCGGGTACTGTCAAAAAATGCGTCTTGCACATCTACAACCAAAGGCACACATCTGTACCAAGTTTCATGGAAATTGGGCAAAAACTGAGGAAGTAGTTTGCAACACAAAATTTTCCATCATTTTGGCTCATAATATGTGAGCTGTTACCATGGCAACATACTTTTTGTCACTGTCAAGAAATGTGTCATGCTGACCTATATCCTAAGACAAACATTCAATATGAATTCCATGAGAATTGGAAGAACACTGATGAAGCAGTTTTGCCATGAAGCATTTTGCCCTATATTTTACCAATAACATGCCGTTACCATGGCAACGCACTTTTTGCCACTGCGGAAATATGTGTCTTGCACATTAAGATATTCAGATGAACATCTGTACCTAATTTCATAAAAATTGATCAAAAACTGTGGGAGGAGTTCGCGACGCAAGATTTGTACCCATTTTTGCCCATAATATGCCGTTACCATGGCAACGTACTTTTGGGTACTGTCAAAAAATATGTCTTGCACATCTACAACCCAAGGCACACATCTGTGCCAAGTTTTATGGGAATCGATTGAAAACTGAGGAAGTAGTTCGCGACGCAAGATTTGCAACGGACCGACCGCCCGACCGCCCGACCGCCCGACCGTCCGCTGATTCCTATATACCCCCTTCAAACTTCGTTTGGCGGGGGTATAAAAACCACTTCAAATTCTCATGCTTTTTGTGAAAATATCATCAATAAATGTATCCAATTGTGCACATAATCTCGTAGTACAAAAATGACATTGAACAGTGCAGAGTGTCAAAGGTTCTGTTCAAAAATGTTTCCCATTTGAAAAAAAAAATCAAAGCTTCATGGCCCTGCAAGTTGCATGAGGGTGTATCCTATCCATGATATCATAATCATAGATAATCATAGATAGATCTATAGATAGATAGAAAGATAGATAGATAGAAAAGATAGATAGAAAGATAGATAGATAGAAAAAGATAGATAGATAGATGGATAAATAGATAGAAAGATCTAGACAGACAGATAGATAGATACAGTACGTGTAGATGGAAGGATAGATAGGTATATAGATAGATAGATAGAGATAGATGGATGGATAGATAGATGGATAGATAGATAGAGAGAGAGAGATAGATAGATAAATAGATAGATAGAGAGAGAGAGAGAGAGACAACAACTACCAAAATAAGACATCAATGGATGAATAGTGACAGTACTAATTGTCAATTCCTTCAAAAAGAGTAAAAACATCTCTGACTATTAAATATGTATATAGGCATTTTCACTATTTTTTTTAATTTTGAATGAATTTTGTTGTACTAATTTTTTATCTACATTTGTAGTTCCCCATTTGTTACAATCAACTGTCTTCAAACAGTTTAGTAGCATGGTTACATGTATGTTCAAAGAAAATCTGGGGGGCATTTCATGAAAGGTCTGGTCGGATAAAATATCTGACAAGTCAGTTATATCTGACAAGTTCAGAGAAATCAGCCAATCAGACTAGAGAATTTCTCAAAACTTGTCGGATATAATTGACTTGTAAGATATTTTATCCGACAAGTTCCTTCATGAAATGCCCCCCTGGACAGTAACAGTGCAGCTATCCACAGTTTTGTGCAGTTTAGTTTATAATGTAATCATCGCAAGACCACATTTCCTGTGACGCACTACGTTAGAATTTAGTTTTTAAACTAGAATGTTCTAGACACTGTCTACATCATGAATAGAACAATTTCTAGTGCATGCTGGAATTTCAAAGTCTAATGTATAATACAAAGAGTGCGTGCAAACTGCTATCAAACACTGTTCATCAAGCAGCTATATCAGCTTATAAATGTGACCCGCTACAACAAAATGATCCTAAAGTCGGGAGAGGTCGATTATTTGAAAATTGCATGATAAAATCCCCAAATCTTTCTGCTTTAAATTGATATATAACACATTTTATAAAAATAATCAGCTGCGGAGATATCAATGTTTAAAAGAGAGCATGTCGAGACATCTGGAAAATCACTGTTTCGAGAAAAGCGCCCTAAAAGTCTTCCTTTCGACGCAATCGCGATCAAGGGACACGCAAGTCAGTTTTCACCTCTGGACAATAGAAGGTATTAAAGCCCTAGCAACCCCCGAAGAGTTCATTCAAGCACATCAGCGTCGGCGGTCTCCTCACCAACCAATCAGTGACCAGTATGTGAGAAGTGGCTGAGCACAGCGCACCCCGCCCGCACGCACCAGTCGACTGGGCAGTGTGCGAGCTTCACGCTTCAGTTAGCAGCAAGCAGCAAACTGACCAATGAGATCACTCTGGTCGTTGTCAGGGCGGAACCTATCTGTGGCGCTCAATCCAAATTTTCGAACCAGTTTCTGCTTCGTTGAAACGCCAAAAAACATGGCTCAGAAAAATGCTATTTTTTTATCTTTCCTTTCACCATTTTGCTTCAAAATTTCGACAGATGATAGAAGACATGTTAGACTTTAATAATATATCAAAATCAGAAAATCATAAGTTTTGACCAATTTTAATGCTCTGACTTCAAACTTGATTTTCACCGCTTCGACCGTGCGTGACTTTAGGACCTTTTTGTTGTAGCGGGTCACAAATGAGCTTTATGTTTTAAATGAGAATGAAAATATATCACGCACTGTTCAGCTTTCTGTAACCCATAATGCATTATGCATGCTTTTGTTAATGTCTGTAGATAAAAGTCTTGACGATCAAACATAATGAATCATAGACACGTATCATACATGTGCAATTGGAAACTTGTCAGGTGAGTGACTGCCTGTTGCATGAGACTTCATAAATTGAAGCTTTCCATGTACTAATAAAAGAGAAACAGCAGGCAAAGTCTATTTCAAATTATGTGGACTGTGAGTATACAATTGAGATGGTAGGTGGAGGGCGGGGGGAGCTGAAAGTGAAACCTGTCAATCATTCCCACAGTTGTGTGCAAACATTACTTGTATTTTTTCACATTGAAAGGTAGCTCTTATACCGGTACCCACTGTACCATCACAACTACAAATATGTAATCACTAACCACAGTCCCAGCAATGCCTATAAATGTTGTAGTGACACCCAGTGGTTTTATTGATCACCCAGTGGTTTTATTGAGTACCTCGTAAATGGCACATTATCACATGATTGTGACAGCTTGGAGAAGAAAAGTGGAAAAAAAACTGTAGAGGATTTCATGGCTATAAAAATGTAGAGTACCAGTGTATCTCTGTGCAGGTTGTTTTGTTCTAATTTGGATATTATTTGTGTGAATGTGTACATATTGTACACAACTATTTGTGTGGGTGTAGTACCAACTCTCACCATAAACCTAAAATACATGTATAATGGACCTGTAGGCCCTACTACATTGTAAACCACACCTCATACAATTCACATTTGATTTGCTATAATTCTAAAATCAGATTCTCACAATCTGATAGACAAGAGCCTATTCAAGTTTGTTTTCTTGCTTCAATGATGGTTACTAATTCATGCCATAAATATACAATTCAACTTTTACTTTTCTCAGCAAGCAATAGTGTGCTCATAATGGGTTGCAGTCTGAATAGCATTTTCAAATCATTTCATATGATACACTAATATTAGGCTTTTTCATGCTACCAAGATTTGCACTTGTAAGATACTGTATACAGTCATATATTCTTCTTTTTTCGCACATTATGCATACAAAAGTGCATGTAATACACATTGTAATGGTAAAATATTACTACAAACCGGAGGTATGTATGCACGTTTATTGGTAGTTATTTTTAGGTAAGATTCTGCACAGGTCTATTATTCTACTGCCAAAGACATTCCTCTATCACTAAGAATTTCTTCTTCCATTCATTAAAGGACACTTGTCCACCTTCACTATACATAAGGATTGAGAGAATGCAGCAATATTAGTAGGACACATCAGTTACAGTTTGAGGAAAATTTTACAATCCGTTCAAAAGTTATGAATAGTATCTGCGCAGTCATTGCTGGAAGAGAAGACTACTACAGTGTGTGATGTCACATGCGTACACCTACATTGTATATATTAAATAAAGGAAAAAAGAATTTCACAAAACTTTACTTTTTGAATAGAGTGCACATTTCTACGACTTGCTACTGACATATTAAAGGGTAATATTATTCCCCCTGCCTTCTGAAAGAGAGAAATTGAGTGTTCTTTTGTTATGCGAGAAAAATGGAAATATGTTGAATTTTCTTTATTCTTTCTTTATATCGCTCTACTCATGTGACATCACAAGCTATAGTAGACTTTTCATCCAGCCGTGACTGAGCAGAAACTTCAAAAATTCATAACTTTTAAATGGATTGTCTGATTTTGCTCAAACTCTCACTGATGTGTTCTACTAATATTGCTGCATTCACTCAATTCACATGTCTATGAAGGTAAACTTGTCCTTTAATATTAATATTTTTTTAAGATGATAAACAATCATGTTCCTGAAATCCATGTTATAGCTATGGTGACCCCCCCCCCCCAAAAAAAAAGTAGAAAATAAATGCAAGAAAGATAAACAGACAAATTATGATATGAAAAGTACAGAAGTACATGCTGGCCACATACATACAAATGTCATACGTACATGTAGCTGTTTTAAAGTGTCTATGAAATACAGTTTGCATGATGGTTGTATGCACGGTGATACACAAACTTGTAATAAAGTGCATGTTTCAGTTGAGCACTATGATCTTGCTATGGGCTACCATCTGATACCAATGCTCTAAGAGACCCCGTTTACAGTACGAGGCTCGGCCGCGGCTCGGCCGCGGCCGTGCCCAGCCCCGCTTCAGTGTAAACGCGCAAAAGGCCAAATGCGAGGCCCAAATTGGCCTCGCATTTGGCCTTGCTCTGGAAGCGAAAGATAGCGAAAGATACAGGCGGAGGGTTTGGAAGCCAGACTAAAATTGGCCGCGCAATTGGCAGCGCATTTGGCCCAGTTTGCGTTTACACCAAAAAAAGGCCGGGCTCGGCCGCGGTCGAGCTGCGGCCCAGCCCGGCCTTTTTTTGGTGTAAACGCAAACTAAGCCAAATGCGCGGCCAATTGCGCAGCCAATTTTAGTCTGGCTTCCAAACCCTCCGCCTGTATCTTTCGCTATTCAGGATATTAACCCCCTCAACGTCGAAAACTAGTACAGTTTAAGGTGGTTTTGTCCTGCAAAGGATTCTTTCCTTCGGCAAAGGCCTTTGCCCGTACGGCGACTTCGTCGCCACGGAATTCATTTGGCAAAGGGTCTGAAAACCAGACAATATCAAATTGCATTTGTTTACAAGCAGAGCGCCACTACGACAAAATATTGAAAGGTTTGATTCAAAAGCGCGGCCGAGCCCAGCTGTGTAAACGGACAAAATTGCGGGGCTTGGCCGCGCAATTGAGGCCGAGCCCGGCCCCGCACTGTAAACGGGGTCCTAATTTTAGCATCATGAGAGGCATCAATGTTCACACTACACACTGTAGCGTATACAGACACCGCATGTACTTTTATGACAATTAAAGTTCCTGGATGGTTGTACAAAATTTAAAAGTCATATAAAAATCTATCCCAGACCGCTTTGAACAATCCAATAATCGGCACCACACAAAGGCAGCACACACAAAAAAGTGAATAAATTAATTCATGATCTGCAAACCCTATTCTAAATGACAAGCACAATATGTACCCCACTACAGCATAAAAATCGTATAAGAATCTATATTCCAGGCAGCACCACAAAAAGCGAAAAAATCAATCATGACCTATAGACCTCATCCCAAATGACATGCACAATGCAACCCATTTCAGCATGTGTGACAAAATGATACTACATGTAAATAATAGAACATGCTGCAGACATGTTTTACTTTAGATGCATTACATCACAGATGAACAAATCAGCTGTCAAAGTGTACCAAATGAAAAAGATTACCCGAAAGAGATGGACACATGCATATCATATTACTTGTACAATATATCTCTTTGTGGTGTACAGCAGCAACAGCTACCAGGCAATAAATCACTCTTCACTCTGGAGGACCTTCTTACTTTGACACACACATGTCATACTGGTGCTCATCCCATGCTTTCTACCTCCCATCATTCCCGAGATAAGAATCTAAATATCCCAAGCAGCTTTGCACACGAGTAATCCAATAATCAGCACCAAACACAGGTAGCACAAAAAAAAAAAAATAGATTAATCATGATCAGCAGACCACATCCCAAATGACACACAAAATGCACCCCATTTCAGCATTAAATTACAAGATGATGTCACTAAATAATAGAAAATGCTGTAGACATGTTTTACTATATATAGTTATACAGATGAACAAATCAGTTGTCAAAATTGCATGCGTGGTGCACAAAATAAGAAGGACTACATAGAAGAAAAGGACACATACATTTGTACATACGTGTATGCATATCATATTACAATATCACTTTGTGGTGTACAGCAGCTACCCGGTAATAAATCACTCTCTACTCTGGAGGACCTTCTTGCTTCGACACACACATGTCATACTGGTGCTCATCCCATGCTTTCTACCTGCCATTAGTCCTTGGATATATCTCACCATCACACACACACACACGCAGAGACTCCAACTCTCCCGTTTTCGACGGGAGATCTCCCGCCGAAAACCCATTTTTGCAAAATCTCCCGTTCTCCCGTTTGAGATTTAATTTCTCCCGCCCTGGCTCAATGTCTCCCGTTGGAAAGGATTTCTTACTTATTTCTATCGTATGTTGAAAAAAATAAGCCTTAGATAGCACCAGAGAGCATCTATAACCCTAGGAACTTCGCGCTTCGCACACATAAACTTGGAGTCTCCCGTTTGCTAGGGGTTTCAGGCGGGAAATTCTCCAGATCAGAAGGTGTTTGGGGTTGGAGTCTCTGCACACGTACTACGGTACAAGTACGAGCTACTCAAACACTCTGACAGACTGAAATGATCGTAGCATGTGAAGCATTTTACAGCAGCAAAACTAGGTACACCATGTAGGAGAGAAGCAGGAAGGAGACAGAGGATTGCTATCAGAACCACAGTCAGTTTTGTTTACACTGTTCAGCCCACACCCATCTGATTTTAAAGGACAAGTTCACCTTCATAAACATAAGGATTGAGAGAATGTAGCAATATCAGTAGACCACATCATTGAAAGTTTGAGGAAAATCGGACAATCCGTTCAAAAGTTATGAATTTTTGAAGTTTTTGTGCAGTAACCGCTGGATGAGAAGACTACTGCAGTCTGTGAATAACTTAGATGTCACATGCGTACAACAATATAAGGAAAATATAAAGAGAATTTCACAAAATGTCATGTTTTGAAAAAAAGTACACATTCCCCCGACTCGTTACCGACAAATGTTATGGGTGATATTATTCCCCCTGCCTTTAGGAAGAGGCAAGTCAAGTGCTCTTTTATTGTGCGAAAAAAGTGAAAATATGTTGAATTCTCTTTACATTTTCTTTATACTGTTGTACGCATATGACTCACAAGCTGTAGTAGTCTCCTCATCCAGCGGTTCCAACACAAAAATTTTAAAAATTCATAACTTTTGCATCGATTGTCCAATTTTCCTCAAACTTTCACTGATGTGTTCTACTAATATTGTTGCATTCTCTCAATCCTTATGTTTATGAAGGTGAACTTGTCCTTTAAATATCATAATTTTTTTCCTCACCATCATTCTCCAAACATAGCCTCGCTTCGTAAAGTCTCTTTAAACAACAAAGGATATTTAAACAGTTCTAATGCAGCGATGTCAGTACAAATTTGCAGTTTTAATCATTAACATCAAATTCATTGACATTTCGAGCCCATTAAAGCCACAAAAATATTTTCAAAAAATGGTGATGTTGCCAAAAATAAGATTTTGTTCATTGTCAAATGTTAACAATGCAAAACTTTTATTTTGATTAAAGGTACTGTTTCCCATTGGGAACAGTGATTTCAAAAATTTTCAAGTTATCACATATGATGAATGTGTAGGTCAGTTGTACAGTTATCACAAAACATCCTCCCATAATATTTGTAATAAAGCCTAAAATATAAGGAGATTGTATCACTATTTTCTCAATATAAACGAGGTGTAGACGGTTAAGTCGAGACACAACGTTATTATAACTATTGCTCACATTTTTAACATTTTTTTACTTTCTTTTTAGGCTGTCCCAGGTACACATGTATGTTGTTGTTTGTTTTTTTTTTTCATTTCCACTGCCATCAAATTTGTTAAAACTTCTGGCAGCAGTATTATGTTACACTGTATAAGGCTGCTCTGCTTCACGTGTGAGTGTAGCACTGGCTCACTGATGAAATTTTATGGCAGCATGAATATTAAGATGAAAATAAGATGAAAAGATGAAAAAAACAAAACAAAGACAAAATAAAACTAAATGTCTCTGACGACATTTCACAGCAAAGCATTACGAAAAATGTTGTTGGCTTAAATACAGAATGTTGGCTTGCATAATGTACATCTTCAATCCTACAGTTGTGTATCTTTACCTTCACTGTGCTTTGTTAGTCAACTGGCAGAGGGACACTACAGTGCATTCTTCACTGATTTGCTGGATTCCAAGACTGTCAATTAATAAAGATTTACATATTACCTACAATGTACCCCCCAATCACTACCACGGCACTACATAGTCTTCCTGCTGAACTGAGGCACACTTCTACAGTATGCCCGAGTAAGCTTGCTAACTTTCAAAACCACATCGAGTTAAGATGGCATGACCAGTATTGCATCTGATGAAAGGCTTGGCAAGTAATCCTACAGAAAGTGCCTTTGCACATGTAATGGGCTTAACCAAGCTTTTGAAAGCGTTTCCACACTACTGTATTCACCACATCAATAAGATGCAAAATAAGTGCAATTTTCAAAAATTGAGGCACAAGGCCACAACAATCTTCACACTGCCAATTTTAACTATAAGTGCGCAGATTCTGCCTAGACCCTCCATTATAAATACAGTATTGGTACATGATTTTGAATGCACTACATGCACAACAAATGCATACTGGTACCAGTAATTACACCTACAGTGTAGCACAAGTGCACTTTTAGGGAACACCGAGGCCGAAGGCCTAGCTATTAAAAGTAGAATTGCATGAGGGCTAATTATGAATTTAGAGTGTACTAAATACCTACAATTGTATCCTTGCAGAGTTTTGGATGGATGAGCGTGAATTGCATTAATACCAGAAGTTCATCAAGTGTACTCGATGAGGAGGATCGAGTCCTCAGTATATTCCGGCAGGTGGCTATGAAAACTGAGTGTCGTAACAAAATCAGTCTGTCCTCAGGGTTAATTATTGATTTCTATTAAACATACATGCATACCAGTACTGTTGATGCGATATTCACATAGGATTCCTTGTACAAGCATAAAAAAGTGTGGTTCATCTCCAATCTGAACTGTAACAAAATCAATGAATGTCACTCACTTGATTACAACTGAAGCTATCACCAATCGTGAAGTAGGTGTACCGTGGATACTATATGATGAACAACACATTACACATCGTATGCAATGGTACCAGTACCCTCTGAGGGTCTTTTGGCATAAAATCATGTCCTGATCTAAATCTTCACACAATTATGTATTTTAAATAAACTTTAAACTCATAACATTCCAGCATTTATCACTTGCAGACATGTTTTATATAACATGATTGATTCCATAAAACATGCAAAAGGCCTGCTTAGATCTCATTTCAATCACAAACTTTACAATCACATGCCTTAATACAGGAACACACTTTGTACATTCCATACCAGCCTAACTCATATTCATCGTAAATATCAGAATTGCTTGCTATGCAAAATTTCAATACTTTTCTTTTTCACTCATTTTGTGGGTTTGTCTTTTTGATGCATGTCATCATCTCTTTGGCATTCTCATACTAGTGAGGGGTAAACAGAAAGAACTGCATGCAACCCTCACGCATTGTTTGAACAGCTCTCACTCAGCCGATGTGTTGACACAACATTTGCATGACAGTCGTTGCCCAGTCTGATGTGTCTGCATTCTCTTCCATGCAGTCTCAACATTTGTCACTGGACTGTTACCTCCTTCAGTTACACCAAGGAAGTTTTATACATTGTACATGGAGTTCCAACTGGCTGTAATTACTCAAACAGTTGTCAGATTTCTATTGATGTACAAAAGAATTCCACAGGTGCACTTATGCTTTTGATGATCGATGTTCGATGCCGCCACCTTGCTGAGCACTCTGAAGATTCATTTTGAACGTTATCATATAATGCTGGCCATAACATAACGTTTTGTGAGTAACAATATTGAAGGGATTATCAGATTAAACTGAAATTGAACATGCCTAATTAACACATTCTGTCCATAATCATTGCCAACTTTCAAAGCAGTCACCCTGTCAAGAGTATGAGAGTTGAAAGTGAAGAGTGTGTATGAGGTCTAAGAAATGAAAAGGGGACTCAACAGAAACACCTAATCACAATATTCTTCCAAAAAAATGTTCAAGATAAACTGCTTAAAAACGCACTTTCCTGCCTGTTTTATGATCCCAAATTTTAGCATAACGTAGAGGAAGACCTGCTCTTTCAGCAGATATGAAAAACTCAATATTGGCCAGGTTGACCCGTTTCGCCTATTTTCAGTCCTCACACAAAATCAGTGTGTGCGACTTTTTGTTCGTTTTGTGACGCACAGTCACATATAATATCCTTTGAAAGTGGCTGGTGATATATATATGCAATGAGAAACGAGTCAATTGTCTTCGTATCTGCACGGCAGATCCTGTTTGGCACATCCTTCAAATATTTTTGAGCAGCAGCTTCGAACATCTAGCAAAGGAAATAAGACGGTTGTGACTCCATTCTCTAGAACCTCCTTGGTTACACAGAAACAAAACCTGTACAGTGTGGGAAATCAAGAAGGCACTGGAGCACCCAGTGCCTTTACTGAATACTTCCTTGGTAGGAAGGGATAAATATAATCAACACAATATACTGTACAACACAATATTTTCGTGGCATGAGATTTTTGCGAATTGGAGCGGACGGCCTTTTTCGCGGCATGAAATTTTCGCGAGTTACCTCTTACAATCATTCAATGCGTATAGTGCAGACAAGAACTGTATGCATTTTAGTTCCGCGAATCTTGGCTCTGGCAAAATTTGCAAAATTAAAATGCATACGAACATTCCTCATTTTACAGTACTATGTGGGGTGTGTTTAATACAGACACTTTCAGTACAGTTTGTGGAATCAACTGTCTATTTAAAAGGAAATTTTTAGATGACTTGAAAATACACATGAGCTTGCAATTAATACAACCATAATATTCTGGAGTTATAGAGCAATCAGAAGCAAATTTTCAAGTAGACAGCATACTTTACTGAAAAAAAAGGCAGTGCTGCATTTTTTTTATTATACATATCATGTACCACTGCACGCAATAATTTTGTTGATTTTTGGGGGGAGCAGTGATGCGAAGCAAAAGCATTTAAGCAGCTGCACTGAGATGAGCAATGCATTGCGAAATCTGAGTACAGTACTCTACATTGCATCATAGACAAGTACAATGTATTCAATGGCACTCCTATTGAATCCGAATCCGCATAGAGCGTATCGATGAATGGTTTGCCCTCTGGCACAGTGTCATGCTTGGCTCTTAAAGACTAATTTTATTTTTCGACTGTGAGATTCTTTGTGTCTGCAATGTCATGGACGCTTTCTGCGATGACAATGAAAGGGCACCGGTGATTCTCCGATAACGAATACCCCACCAATACACACTGTCATTCCCTGCAAAATATGACTGCATACAATGAAGCACAGGTGGCCTACAGGGTTGTACATGCATGACTCAGCACATCAACTCTGGCGTACTCTGCCCTAGTTTACGTACAGTACACGTGTACGTAGGTGATGATGGAATGAAACCAACAAATTGCCATCGGAATTAATTGAAAGAATTCATTGAATATGGTGGACCTCATACATGTACATGCAGAACAAAAGGTGGTTTCCTTTTATTCGATCAATTGCACTTTTATCTTCACAGTTGCCAAAAGGTCAAGTTCTGTGCGTATTCTTATTCTTCTTTTATTACAGATATATTGTATATTTGTTGAAAATGATGATAATTGTTGAAAGTATCTATACTATTACTACTGTTATTTTGTACTACGTTAATGAAACTGCAGGAAATTGATGTATTCAAATGAATGGCATACACACAATAAATCAAATCAAATCAAATCGAATCAAATCAAACATTTCAACGGTGATCTTCTTCCTCTTGTTTTGCAAGTAATCAGTTAAATTTATGCAAGATCTACATAATCTGCATACATCAATCACAGTTTCATTTCTTAAAAGATGTTTATGACAGCATTTCTCTCTAGAATGGATCATTCTCATAGAAACAGAGCTCTGATGGTTATGAGGAAGCAGGATTCTTGTCACTTTTTATCGCTGTGACATTGGCCATTACAGCAAGAGTTGGAGTTACAGCAACTTCCTGTGAAACGGAGCCCAGAATGGACAATTGACAAAAGGAGTGTCACAAGTCTGGGAGAGAAGACTACAAGAAATTTTCTCGCGACAATTAAAGGGGTCGTACAGTTTTCGCTGAGACCTAAATTCAGGTTTCTAACATTTTTTGGCGAGATAATGATAAACCTCTTACGAAATATAAAAAAGAGCATGTAATTCTAAAAGGAATTCAATGTTTACTTGATAAAAATTGGTTTTGAAATGGCTGAGATATCCAAGAAAGAGTGATTCCAATAAAGTGTGGGACCTACACTTTATAACAATTGCTTTGTTTTTCTTTGATGTTTCAGTCATTCTAAACCCGATTTTCATCAAATAAACTTTCAATCCCTCTTAAAATGGTATGCTCTGTACCATATCATACAAGTTGTAAGTGTTTTCTTGGTTCTCGCAAAAAGTTTAAAGCCCAATTCTCATCTCCACCACCAATACTGTTTGTCTGTACCATCCCTTTAAAGCTGCAATGTACAAAGTGTGTCTCTGAATTGAAAACACAAGTTTTCTGTGGTTTTTAATTTATCTGTCTTTAAATAGCAATGACAGCTCATTATGCACAAACATGTTTATAAAAAGCAGAGGTGTATCCTATACATAATATGTAGGTTATTTGTATGCTCTTGAGCTGACACCTTCAGTGGCGTAGTATTGAAATCTCTCTGGATTCATAAAAGCTCTACAAACTTCACACAATCTGATCGGGGTCTACAGTATATATTCACTATAAACTCTCTTTGCACACAGTTAGTGCATCTCCACACACACATACCGACAGCAACTTCAAAAGCACCTACAGTGTATTGTTAAATCCAAAGGGGGGATTAAACCTGTCATTCCTGAGCCAGGTGGATCCAAAGCAGAGAAAACTGGGGAAAGTTTCTCACATGAACAAGCTGAGGGGTTTAGAACCATGCAAACCAGAGAATCATTAGCCCCGGTCAGACTGGCAAAAGATCAACAAGAGACCCTGGGGTCATGCGCTCACCTGAGTATCGCAATTGCACCTTCCCATGCATTCTTGCACACTCTTACCTGAGAACATTGGAAACTTACCGGTCTGCATTTATGGCAGCCCTGGATCTGCAATGAACAAACTTGGAACTAAAGTCATCAGTGTACAAACTCATGGTACAGTATTATTAAACTTTGCTTTATCATTTCTGGTTCTAGAGTAGAAGATTTTAAATATTTCTTAATGTGGGGGGGGGGGGGGGGGTTGGGCCCCCTAGGGGCCCCCAAGAGGGAAATGGTGCCCATTTAAAGGAATTGAGATTCTATTCCCCTAGGGATGCTATCTGCTAAGTTTGGTCAAAATTCATCATGAGGTTTTCAAAAAAAAAGAAGATGAACATGTACAATTCAGGCTCCATTAGGACCCATCCCCATCCCCTCTCCTGGGTCCCAAGGGGGGGGGGGGGGGGGGGGGGGGGGCACCCCTGATTCTGCCAATCCCATGAACAAACTTGAAACTACAGTCATCAATGTACTAATCATAGTATTATCTTAGCCTGGATCACTTCTGGTTCTAGAGAAGATTTTGAAGCCTTTCTTTTATTTTTGATCATTTAGAGGGGTTTGGACCCCCTGGGGCCCCTCAGGTACATTGTAGGCCATGGTGCCCATTTGAACAAATTGAGATCCTATCCCCCTCAGGATGCTAGCTACCAAGTTTGGTGAAAATCAGACATGGGGATCTCAAAGTGAAGATGAAAATGTACAATTCAGGCCCAATAAAGACCCCCCTCACTGGGTCCCACGAGGGGCACCCCTGATTCCCCCATGAACAAACTTGAAACTACAGTCATCAATGTACTAACTCATAGTATTAACTAAGCCCTATCACTTCTGGTTCTAGAGAAGAAGATTTTTAAAGATTCCTTGATTTTAGGGGGTATAGGCCCCCCTGGGGCCCCCCAGGTGGGCCATGGTGCCCATTTGAAGAAATTGAGATCCTATCCCCCTAGGGATGCTACCTGCCAAGTTTGGTGAAAATCGGTTCTGGGGTTCTCAAGAAGAGATGAAAATGTAAAAAGTTTACGCACGACGCACGACGACGCCGGATTGAAGAGCGATCGCAATAGCTCACTTAAAGGGGATGGCTAGTAACTGATCAGTGGGAATCGGTGGGAATGCTGTAGGATGATTGTTCCAGTCCTTGTGGGATTCATTTAAGAGTACATTGTATATCTACTGTTGTGTGAAAATTATTTGCTTCAGAATGGTCTCATATTCACGTAATGTGCAGTTTAATGTTTCCAGCTTAGCGAGCCTGGTCAGTGACGGGGCATTAATCTGCACATTACTTGAATATGAGACCGTTCTGAAGCAAATAATTTTCACACAACAGTAGATATATAATGTACTCTTAAATGAATCCCAAAAGGATTGGAACAATCATCCCTCAGCATTCCCACTGATTCCCACTGATCGGTTACTAGCCATCCCCTTTAAGCCTTCGGCTCAGGTGAGCTACATGTAAAAAGCTAGGCAGGGGTGGGGAAATATCTGTGGTTGGAGTGGGAAGTTTTGAGAGAAGTTTGCGGTCACACTGGCAAAACTTCGAGATTTTAAAGATCACAATCTTAAACTTCTTGATGTTTTTGCTTATCTGTGATCGTGCATGACTATTGTGATATCAGAGCAACAACAGCAGCAAAATGAAACTGAAGTTTTATTCATAAAAGGCACTATCAAGGCTGGACATAATGTGGATAAAATCAGCTTAACCTGCCACAACCTACACGTACACTAACAATATGACAACATAATTTTGTAAATTCAATATCTAGTATTCCTGTGGGAATGGAAAACTGGCGTCTTACTCCGATTCTAATCATTCATATTCCATTGATATGATCAGTCAATACTGAAAGGTCACAATCTAATTTTGCCTCACAAAGCAACAGTCAGGTAAATCTTGCATCCAGTTTCAAAAGATCTAGACACAGGGCTGTCACACTACGAGTGTCCAACATGCAGCAACTTTAAAATGTCAATTCTCTCTACTCGTTTTCTCTCTGGAATGTTCAGCTAGCAATAGTGTATACACTGTATATTTTGCGAGGTTTTTATTTTTGTGAATCTAACCACAAAAAAAAAAAATGCATAATCGTGAAACTCACAAAATTGTTGGGAAGTCCTGATTCACAGAAAAAATCTAGACCTACACCAGTACAATCAAATTTCATTTCCATCCCCCTCCCCCCCCCCCCCCCCCCCACATGTACACGTACAATTTTGTACATCTCATTTTCATGACTAGTATCATCAAAGTCAAGACGGAATGGCGCCTCAGTTTTCAGTCCTGGCAGAATCTTTGTCAGAAGCAAGAATCAGCAAGAGATGCTTTGCGCCACACTTGAATAAATTGCCTTTAACCAATGATTGATGGTAGAGGAGTGTGCATTCACTACTATCTAAAAAAAAAAAAAAAAAAAACTCCCTTCTAGTATTTAGGCAGCCACCTATTGCTGAGAAGAAAAGTACAGTCTTGCTCTGTGCATGGAATTAATTCTTGTTATTACCTCACCAGATCATCAAAATTCTTGTTATTCTCTCCAAGACTGAAAAAAAAGTACAACTTGTGTAAAGCAAGATAAAAAGAAGTCATTCAAACAGTTGGCAAAGACTCAAGCTCTTCTTTATACCTCTTTTTTTTTTCCCCTGGGCTCATCCAGGGGTCTATTATGCCGTGTATGTTGTAGTCAGAGCATGCAGACAAGCAGCCACACTCATAAGGGTATTAACAGCCAGTTTGAGTTAGCTCACGGGCAAAACGGTATAAATGACAGTATTTTTCTTTTCCATTTTTTTCTCAGGTCCGGTTAGGGGCACTTCACTACAATAGTTTCAGAACGACATAATGCATCAAAGCTTTACATGACAATTTATTGGCTTCATCAATCCTGTTCAAACAAAAAATTAACTGGAAGTATAATTTGCTGGGCACTTCTACCCCATGTCTTGACTTTCTTGTTTTGTATTGCTTTATTTTGTTTACTTGTCTGTAGGTTGGTTGGTTGTTTGGTTGGTTGGTTGGTTGGTTGGTTGGTTGGTTGGTTGGTTGGATGGTTAACAGTTGATCATTGGTGTTTGGTTTTGTTTTTTGTTGTTTTTTTAAGAGAAGGAGTTGAGGGGAAGATGATCTCATTACAAACTGAAAACTTCTGAACTGAAAAACAGCCAAAATGGGGCTGACTTGAAAAATCGCATACAGCGTGTAGCACCTCTTGGGGCTCTAAGCACAATTCATGCAGCTACACTTTCCATACTGCACACTGCCAGAGATCCCCAAAAATCTGTGGTGTCACCCATTACAAACACCCATCAACATCTCTTTATGGAAGTCTGCCTGGTGACGTACAATTGTATTACACATGACAGAAGAGAGTCTTTATTACGCAGTCCAGCAAGAAATGACAAAAGGTTTTAGCCACGGGGTACCCTTCGAGGGAAAGTGGAAGGATAATTGGGCTTTCACTGGGTCTGAATACTCTGCAAGCTGATCAGACCTTCCAAGATTTGCTTACCCGACTGCTTCTTCAAAAGGTATTGTCGGTCCTCTTAATATCCACAAGGATAGCAGATTCCATTATTTGAGCCCCCTCAAGCTCTGGTTAGATCTGATTTTAAACATTGCATTTGGTACCACAAAGGGACGTTTACAACTTTTACAGCAAATTCTTGTCTGTTTTTGAAAGTGGCATTGCTTGCTACTAATTGTATATATTAAAGATTGGGTCACTTCCTGTTATTAGCTTGTTTATTTTCATGCCAGCCTTTTTCTGTATTTTTAACCCACCACCGGATGCATTGTAGTCTATGACTATCCAATCAGCGGATTTAACCAATGAGTTATCATACAATGTAGGCTACAATGAACTATCAAATTTGTTAACCCGTTGAGGACGAGTCCCGAGTATACTCGGGCAGGTGTCTATGGGAAATGTGTGTTGTAGCAAAGTCAAGCTGCATGTCCTCAACGGGTTACAAAGGACTGCCAGTCAATATTGTTCAGTCAAACCTCTGCAGGGGATATAATGTTTGAGGGGCAAGTGTGATGAACCATAGACTATCAAATCAATTTCAACAAACTTCAATTATTTAGCACAAAGTTCTTCGGTGCTTACCGGTACATAGTATGCAAAGCATTTCTCATGAAATGACCCTGTCTATAACAGCCACCTGTCTACAGCAGCTGTGTTTTGTTTTTGTTTTTTGTCTGCCTTGGGTGGCCACTATGGACAGGTTTGACTGTACTACAATGCAAAGTTTCCGGTCTGCTCTGTTACTTCTTCTATTTGAAGAAAAATAACCATAATTCTAGGATCATAGTTCTGACATTACAATTTTTTGTTCTCCTGAAGTTGCTTATGTTCAAAATATCACAGTTATAAAATGATGCCTCTGGTGACACTTTGTGGGAGAGGCACAAAAACTTTGCACTCCAATCCTAGAAGTTAAAATTTGAACTGTTTATCGAGCTTGAAAAGTGCCCTGTATTAGCATGTAACTGAACAGTGTATTTTTGCAAATTTTCTTTACAAATGCTGGGGTTACTATGCAGGGTGCAAATGTCAATAAAAGTCTTTCCACAAGGTACAATTCAATCATGCGAGCACATCAAATATCATAGTTGTGGCTTCCCAGAACAATCACTTTGGATTTCAAAGAAGAAGCAAAATGTATGAACAGAGGTCAACCATTATGCACAGTCTTCCCGCACACAACACATTATGGCTTTTCAAAACAAGCACTCCGGACCAAATACAAGTTTAGTGCATCTAAACTAAGCTTTGGTTCATTTGACATATAATGTGACCACTCAGCTCAAAACCCATAAAAAGTCACAAATCAGGATATTTTATAATGGACCTGAAAATGTCATGTGGGGTGACACACTCAAGTTTTTTAAGGCTGTCTTGAAAACCAGAGGGAGGAATATCATTTTCCACAATAATTATCTACATTAACCTGTAATAATTTGGTGGCTTAAAGCAAGGACACAATTTAGATGTTAGCAGTTTTTCTGGACCATATTTTTTTAGGCAGGTTGCAGTGGGACATATATAAAGATAATTACAAACAGTGTATCTTACAGGAAACCAAAACTTAAAGAGAATGTGGATTGAGTGAAAGCAGCAACATTAGTAGAACACATCAGTGAAAGTTTTGGGGAAATCAGACAATTGATGCAAAAGTTGTGAATTTTTAAAGTTTTGGTGTTGGAACCACTGGATGAGGAGACTACCAGAGGTTATGACATCATGTGTGGACAACAATATAAACAAAATATAAAGGGAATTCAACAAAACAAAACAAAAAAAACTCACTTTTCATGAAAATTACACATTCCATCAACTTGATACTGACATATATGTTTTAATAAGGGTACATGTACATTGTAGTAATTATTCCCCCTGTTTTCTGAAAGCGGTTAGTCAAGTGCTCTTTGTACTACGCCAGAAAAGTGAAAGCATGTTGAATTTTCTTCATATATTCTTTATAATTGTTGTCCAAACATGACACATCATAAACTCAAGTAGTCTCCTCATCCAGCGATTCCAACACCAAAACTTTAAAAATCCATAACATTTGCATTGATTGTCCGATTTGCCTCAAACTTTCACTAATGTGTTCTACTAATGTTGCTGCTTTCACTCAATCCACAGATCTCTCTTGGTTCTGGTTTCCCTAATAACCTGTTAATAAAGACTACATTGTAGTCCCAAGTATACTTGGGCAGGAGTCTATGGGAAATGAGTGTTGTATCAAAATCAGCTTGTCCTCAACAGGTTTAAAACTGATACTTCTACACAGCACACCTGAGTGACCCTCTTCTTTAAACCCTCTTTTCTCCCTTTCCTTCAAAACTGCATCTCCTATTACTCTCTCTATCTGATTTTGATCACTTTTTGATATAGGCTAGGATGGTCCATCAAAAAGTTAAATACATTGTACATAACTTTGGAAATTCAGTTTGGCTCACCTTTGGAGGGGTTTTGAGCGGGGCAGGTCACAGATTACACATCTAAAGAAGATCTATACACCTTGAAACACACTATCCTGCTAAACTCTATAATGGGTAATACAGAGAAAACAATAATAATATACTACAACACAATAATATTTGCAATAGAATGCTTTAGAGAAAACTGTCAACTCACTTTATATGGCATTCAGCAAGCTAATGAGGTCTATTTGCTGTTTTCCCTTGCCAGTACATTTGGTTCCTTCTCCTTCAAACACTCGCGATCAAATGACAAATTCTTGCAAATACCTCTTGCATGTACAAATTTGTGCACCCATAACAGAGGTCGTGAAAGGTTGCGTGCCACACTTCTAAGGCGGCCTGAATAAACACAACAGTGTGCTAGTTTCTCAAGGTAAAGTGATCGTCATACAGAGGGAGAGGAAGCTTTTGAATACATGCAATGACATCACAAAGAAAACCAACAGAATATTCAAAGTATATATTTGTCATTGTCTCAATACACGCGTCATACAGAGGGGCTGACAAACTGAAAGACTTTCTGGGCCGGTGGGGCATAATCGCTTCCTGACATTTCGCAATTCCCTGATGCAATGGTTCACCCACTACGTACAGGTTGTACATGATGCATGAGTGAATAATTCTAATATCACATCCCACACCACACTGAACCTGAATGTTTACACACACTTATTATTGCTGGTAGAGAGGTATTTCATAATGCATAAACTTGAAAATAGGTCACAACTATTTACTGCTTGTATGACTGAAATGACCAAAAATGGGTCTCTCTGTCAGCATGACCTCATGTTACAATAAAGAAGTAACCGATGAAATTCTCAGTGAAATTCTACAACTATTACATATTGCTGTCCTTTTTTTAAAAAGGGGGTAAAATAAACCCCTAAAACGAATCCTGCCATCCTAGTTTGATGCATTATATTTCTCTTAAACCTACATATTTCATTCAAACGTGATATCATAAGAAAGCCTGATTCATTTTGTTTACAATGGCAACTCACTTGTTTGCATAACTGGTATACACATTCCGGGTATACACAGTATGGCTATTGACCGAGTATGAGGAAAGGTCAAATGTGAAATGTTGAGCAAAACAACATATTTTTTATGTTAAACAGAAGAATCCTCATGTGCTTTTTCTTTTCAGGAAAGGCATATGCTTTAAGAATGCATTGGGATGATTCAAATCATGATATTTCCTTTTTCTTTTTCAGAGATTAAAAAACAAAAACATTTTTAAAAATGGCAGCGCAGCAGCTCTCTTCATTGCGGCTGCATTTCCTCTGTTGCCAATACAATGCACGTCCCATTTGATGTAGTACATTGTATTACTTGTCCTTTTTTTTCCAGCTCATGCACATAGCTTTCCCTTTAATACCTACAGGGTAATGCAGATTGTTTGTGTTTATACAGTGTAAATCACCTCTAGAAAACAATGTTGTTAGACCACTGCATTGCAGAGCTACCAGGGACTGAGGCTATTCATTGTGTGTGCTGCCACACTATTGCTTAAATCATAGAAGCTGGCCACTGTTCCATAACCACAAATGTTCATCTCTCATGATTTCTCCACTTTTAAATGACACTTTTTTTCATAGTCCAATGAATTCTTGCTACCCTCGTACAGGTTGTGGAAGTCCACTGATACACATTATATATCCCCTTACTTTTATTTGACATGATTGTGGTAAATCTGCATGGCAAGCTACAGTGCATAATATCATGTTTTCTATACGGTTTATTTGAATGTGAAGTATTTCTGTTTCCCTTCAAGAGTAACCAAAAAAAATATAATAAAAGAAAATATAATAATAAAAGAAAAAATACTTAGATACAGATAGCAGACACCATCTATTGTACAATGTTGTAGCATAACTGTAAAAGTGGAGATATTTGGGATGTTGAAATTTTTGCACGTTTCACGCAACCAGTAACTACTGTATATATTACAAAAATATTCACACAAATATTTTTGCTTGCCATATTATGTACAAGAAGATGTCTTGTATCCACAGAATTAAAAACATGTGAAAGAAACTCTTTTTACCTTGCTGAGCGTGAAAAATTAATCACTTGAAAATATCCACTTTTACAGTACTTGATCAAAGCACTTTACATTTAGGATCTAGCCATCAAAAGGCCTAAAGGATCAGACATTGTGTTAATCACACCCATGGCAACCAGGCCTACTCATTATACCACACCCTTTCACTGGTGGAAAGAGTAAATATTAGCATGGCTCATGCCGCATTGTCTGCCTCCTATCACACTCTCGCCCAAGTGGTCAGCATGCAAATTATCACACATGCGCTGCATAAGGACTGACCATCATCAATATATTAAGATGGAAGGAACAGCTGAAGGGAATCAAGAAGGACAAGAAAAATAAATAGAAAGAGGTAGAAGTAGAGGGAGGAAATGGAGAGGAAGAGAGAAAAGAAGACATCCATATAGAGTAGCGACTCCACTACAAATTTGGTGGATGATATACATGCAACTCCAGGGGTCTGATCTTTGGGTGTTGTGCATTATAGTTGCTATGAATGGACTGTGCCCTGTCAAAAGCAGATCACAATACACTTCTGACAATCAATGATGAATGACAAAAGAATACTGCGGAGGGGTCATTGTTGAAGCAAGACCTTTTATGGACAGTCACTCTGTGCTACAACTGCACACTTGTACCGTTATAAATATTTGTACAGAACCTTTTGATATAAATTTAGAAGCACAATGTGCTCTGGTTTGGGTCATAAATTGCATTTAATCATTCATGTTTCATACTCATCCAAATGAATATCACTTGTGTCAATTCACACACACACACACACTCACAAATGTCCAAGAAACTGTCTTTGAAGTTGTATGAATGGGATACAGGCTACATACTACTTATTAAAACTAATTATAGTGCTTCTTTTCAATGTCCAAGACAGCAAAGACAACCCTATTGGTGAAGTGAAATTCCTTTGTTTGGCGAGACAACCAAAAAGTTGTCCCTCTTCCAAACACACTTGGCACACATGTGTTGAACTCCTCACAAGTTGTCATTTAGAACAATTTATGGATCCACAGGAAAGGTTTAGAATAGTAATATCCTATTTGCTACATCACACATACAATTACAAATGTAATGAAATTATGGAATAAAAAAGTTTCATGCATTCACCAAATACTTACTCTAGTATAGTACTGTAGTAACCTTGTCTGAAACTATCTATATCTACCAGGTATACATTTGGTAGGTGAACTCAGTGAACTCCTTCATTGGTTTAGTGCATACAAGTAAAACATCAATGAATAAAAGTGAGTTCTTGGTTGAAGATTTCGCAAAACAACAATTACCCCTTGATATCATTGTGGTATCATAAAACAACAAATATTTGATCCCAAGGATGCAAATTTTGTGTATATTTTCAAAATTTAAAATATGCACATATGCACACTGAGTATATATGTAGTTAAAAACTTGTTTATGTACGTGTACATAATCACACAGCATGATTCAATAGAGTTAATACTTAAAGACTATGTAGGTAAATAGCTCTTTAAAAAAGATAATTTCAAACAATCTCAAAAGTAAAAAAATGCAATTTTGTTGCTCATGATTATAATCATACTGTAATTTAGTACTAGGGTGTGTAATTAGTGTTTTTTTTTTGTTTTGTTTTTTTGCTTTTCATAAAGATTGCATTGCTAAGATGTTACATTTCAACACTTCTTCATGCTTGAATATTGGTATTATTTGTTCTCAATTCTACAAGGTATCTACCATTAGAACCTCAACGATTGTACCTTTTACACATGTACCTCAAGACTACACGTAAATTACATGTCGAGTTATGTTATTAAAACCAAATCTGTAAACAGTGCGTTTACCTGTACATTCGTCGTCTGCACAACATTGCACATAGAAAATGCATAGAGTCTACATACAATTTTGTAGATCTAAATTTTATTCTACTTTGTGTTACATTGTACTTCTATGGAATTTTTTTTTTAATTTCGTTACCACTGTAAACCGTAGCATCCAGAGAAAATGACCGAACTTGTGTAGATCAAATACTTCATCGACGAATATAAACACAGGTTTAGACAACCAAATACTTGAGTCGAGCACACGACATACTGTACGTTACCCGCTACGTGCATAGCAACGGGAAAACCGCATCATCGCCCGCTGCGCTGGCTGCTACATCCGAAGACGGAGCGACGGATGAACGCCGCCGTGCCGCCTCGCCGGTACGTAGAAGAAGGGAAAGGAAATGTCGCGCTTTATCGGCACGGCTCTTCTTCGTGGCTAAACATGCCCCGGGCCCCGCGTGATGAGTAACATAAGCATTCTATTTTATTTCAAACTGATACTTACAGAATATCCTGGTCCAGCACTGGGGAATCAGCACTGTCCACTGCAAAGACGTTCGGGATTGGAATTTACAGTCCACCTTTTCGAATGAGCTTTTCGATCACTTTCACGTGGTCACTTCTGCCTGTTTTCACGCGCAAGAAAAACTCGCTCACAGCATGCAGAATGTATGCACGCACACACCGTGTACGTACAGCCAGCTGATACTGAAAGATCATTATCCATCCAATCAAAGCTCCGTCCGACGACAGACAAAAAACACATCGTACCATCAAGTGAAAAGACCGGTATCGATCACTGTGCAAGTCAACATTGCATAACATGCACGCCATATGATGATTCATCAAACCCATTAATTTTGTCTATCTGAAGGATGTGGTGCGGAGACATGATACAGTGTATTCTGCTTTGTGTTTTAAAGATTAAGCAAAAGAAGTGTTTCGTACTGCGGAAAACACAACGAGAAATTGCATCACTTGACTACTGTACTAATGCTTATCTGATGACGTCAGAGCAGGGAGGTGCATGGGAAGGAAGAGATGAACTTGGTTTGTAATCCCTATTGATAAACAAGGGCCGGATTTTTTCTTTCCTTATCAGAAATTCCCTCCTAAATGTTGGTATCGTCGTTGATAGATACCTTTCCTTTTGTATAAACAAGGTAGAATCATTTTCTCTTATTTTGATATCTTGTAAAATTTGTCAAAACTTTGTGACGTCCCTACATAAATTGTGAGATGTAAGATTTCGTACAACTTGAAAGTTGACAGAAATTCTCGAAGAGATTACCGGATTATGCCAGGAGAACCAAAATGAATGCACTAATCCTATTATTTGTAGAGATACAAGTGGTACTTTTTATTATGGAGAAGTGCCCGGAGGGGAGACCAGTGACCTCGTCCCGAAGCCCCCTTCCCCCCCCCCCCCCCCCTCCCGCCACTAAATTGAACTTGAGAAGAAAAAAACTTCTGTGGCCAATGTAATCCCGTAAATACCATTTTAGAGTATAGCGAATGTCGAAAACCTGTAGCCCCTATTGTGAAATATGACTTGATGAATGAAAGAAATAAAAACATTTAAGGAAAAGCGTCAATGACGTCGTATGTCTAAAATCAGATCATTTTCGATGCTTTCGGAGTGCATAGCAAGTCAGATGAAGAGCAATCCTTCCCCCCCCCCCCCTCCCTCCCCGCAAATTCACGATGGTCTGTCCAGACTCTCCTTATATGATTCATGTTTCCAGCAGAAACAATTAGGGGCATGTATGAGTGTGTGGAGACTAGACTCTGGTCTGGAGGTATAGTGCTTGGGTTATAGTTCGTTATTCCGAAGGTTCGTTATTCCGAAGGTTCTTTAGTCTAAAGTTTCTTTATTTCGAAGATTCGTTATTCCGTTAATGTGATAAGGTTTGTTATTCCGAAGGTTTATTAATCCGAAAAGGAAACAAAGCTCGTTATTCCAAAGGTTCGTTACGGACCCTATTTCATTGTCGGATCAACGAACCTTCGGAATAACGAACCCTATTTCATTTTCGGATTAACGAACCTTCGGAATAACGCCACAAATGTTCGGATTAACGAACCCTTTTTCATTTTCGGATTAAAGAACCTCTAGGTATAGGGAATTTGTGTGTTTCACATTAACGAACCTTCGGAATATCAAACGAACCTTCAGAATAACGAACAGCACTCAGCTGTATAGTACTCGTGATGGGATGCTTAGTCACGAGTTCCAGATATCCAAATATCTCCATTTGGCAAATATGGACTTATCGGTTTTTGCAAACAAACTCTTCATAACAAGTTTTTACATTGTAAACATACAGTATATGTTTGTATATATTCGATGTGTGTATAGGCCCTATTTATATGCTTACTATTCGATGTCAATCACGGCCTTGCTGAAAAAACAGCTGTCCAACTGAGCATTATTCATTCCATAGTATATAGAGTAGCCTATGCCATAAGCCCTACGATTAGCTCTTCCTTTGTTGCCTGCGACAAACTTTTTTGAGTTAAAAAGACAGATCAAAACAACATGCTAATCAAAGCTCTCTTTTGTATACGTGCTGCATGATCCAGTTAAGGACTCGGCAGGTGTACTTATACTGCGATAGGCAAAATCCAATATCGTTATTCAAGATGACCTTGAGAGCTATATAGTGAGAAGCATTTACATCAGATCCTCTCAGCTGTAGCTTGATAACCCCCTTTCAATCCTCTATTCGTCTTGACATGCAGCTGAAAAGCAATCATGATATAACCAGCACTGAACAGATAGTCATGTGTCCTTCACCTATATAGCAAAGTCAAGCCAGCCACTTATTTGGCATAAAAAGGCAATAATCATATTATACAGTACATTGTTACATATCGTTAATTGTTTTGATTTTTTTTTGTACTTTTATTCCTGATTATACAAGATGACCTGGCATTCTCAGTTTTGCAATTTTGTTATTGGAATCAAGTTTAAGTTTCGAATTTATTATAGAAACATGCTGAAACACATCATTTATAATGAATAGGGAAGAATTATCATTGCAATTATAGCCGATTACATCTTTATTGTGATGTGTAACTCTGTGTAATTACATGTTCAATAATAACATTTTGATAATTAATATTTGAATAGGTATAGTTGACGTAAGTTTTGTTATTCATCCAGGTGTCATTCAACAAGAATTAAATCACTGCAACTAGACTTATTGTTCCATTTCAAGAACGGCTTTACGTTCTGGACGCTTCATCAGCTCGTCTATAGAAGCAACAATTAATTTTTGCCTATAATAAAATTATCCTATATGAATGGTCCTATTTCTATATTTTGATCAACAAAACCAGTGTAGATGTTGCCTAACCCGCTTTGTCAATTAGACGGAATTTGATGCATGGATGATGTATAGATCTGATTGTTTAATAATAATAATAATAATTATAATAATAATAATAATAATAATAATAATAATAATAATAATAATACATAACATTCAGAGTAATGCGCTTGATACAATGTTTCATTTCATTAATTCTCTATTTTGGTATATCATTACCATACTATTAACAAAATGCATGTAATTAATTAAGGTCACTGAGTGTACATAAATTATTACATCATGTACAAATATTAACGTAAAATAACTTTTGATAGAATTTATTTCATTGTCCAAGGCACGCAAGTGCTGGCACATTAAGCAATAACACACGACAACTTCCATGTTTCATTGCAGTCAAATATAAACGGATAACAAATTATTCCTGTGCTTCTTTAAAGGGTGTGTACAGTTCTGGTAAAGGTGAGGATTTAGCTTTTAACATTTTGCGAGATATTCAGAAACCACTCTATGAGATGTCACAGAGCATGTAATTCTAAGGGGTATCAAAAGTTTATGAAAATCGGTTTTGAAGTGGACGAGATATCCAAAAACAAGGTGAAACAAAGAGATCCTAATAAAGTTGGGGCATGTAGTCTTTCATTATTATCACCTTTTTGGATATCTCAGCCATTTGAAAACCAATTTTCATCAAATAAGCGTTGAATCCTTTTTAAAATTATACATGCTCTTTCATTAAGGTTTCTCATTATCTCACTTAGGAATGTTAAAACCATGAATCCCCACCTCAACCAGTACTGTACAGCCCCTTTAAGGCCTACACGCTGGTGCAGACAGGGGGGGAGGTCGACGAGAATGAAAAATAACGTTATCTACCTTTTCATCTGGTCACATTAATTTTCTGAATTGAAATAATTATAATTGAAATATAGAATATACTTACGCAAGTTGTTGGTTGTTTAGTTTGGTTTTGGGGGGTTATTTTGCGATGTTTTTGTTTTCAATCGATGCTGAAATAAAGTTTGTGTCGGCATGAAGAATGGTTGTCATGTGTTCCAAGTCATGGTCGGCGTAAACGGGGGGGGGGGGGGGGGGGGCACACTTTTTTTTTGCACCATACAGAGGAATGCATGAGGTGTCACAACTTCCCCCCCCTTTTTTTTTCACCCCGGAAGTGCGTAAGTGGCACTATAGAAAGAAATAGATAGAGACCTTGAAGTGTGAGCGCGGTATAGGGCTATGTGTTTGCCCCCGAAGACCTTTTTTTTTTTCATGTCAGGTGAAGAAACTTTTTTTTTTAATTTGTTTTTTGCTTGTTAGCTCATGAAACCCAGAAGTGTCCCCCCCCCCCCCCCCCCAACTTTTCAAAACGCTTCGCCGGCCCTGCAAGTGATACTAATAACATGATAACTATATAGTCTTGCTATGATGTTTGCTATGATTTTCAGTATAAAATCACAACTAAACTTTTAACTCGAATCTAAATACTGTTAGTTCATTGGGCCAGTTATATACGAATGCATTCAACTCTATATCCTCTATCACTCCTCGTCTATCAATGGAACTCCCTCCCATCTTTTCTCCCTGAAATTGACAAACTGAATCACTTGAAAGCCTCCCTCAAAATTTACATTTTTCACCAGGCATTCAATTGCTTACTGTCTTGTAGGAGTCTGATGCGCCTTTGAATTTTTCTATAACAGATATAATGGCGTTATTCAAATGCCGTGGATCATCATCATCATCATCACCATCATCATCATCATCACCACCACCACCACCACCACCACCACCACCACCACCATCATCATCATCTGTTGACAATTTTCAGTATCCATGGAACAAAGAAACAAAATCTTTACTTCATCTGTTTATGTAATGTCAATATTATAGACAGCACTAGTTTATATTGTCTCGGTGAAGCAAGTTTTCAGATTGTCGGGAACATTCTTTGTTTTAAAAGGTGTGAACAACAAAAAATAGGGATTAATAGAAAGCGAGAAGTAATGAAAAACCACCAAACACACGCACACACACACACACACAAACACATACACAAGCGGGATAACACTTTATTTTCGACTTTCTTCAAAACCCTTTTTGTGCCAATCAGTCGAATATGATGAAATTTCACTCATATATCATGGACAGGAAAATTAATTAGTATTGCTGGCAGGTGAGTAATGCAAGATTGTATTTCCTTTTGTTTAGTTTGTTTGTGGCGCGAGCGTCGCAGGTAAAGCGATAAAAATTGTCAGATTGCTAGTATAAGGATTACCCCCTCTACGCTGACTGTGCGTACAACAACCGAGACTCGACTGACTGCCACAGAACTCTGCAGCTTGTTGACTGGTGACACTGTCCGTGGGTTGGTCGCGTGTAATGTGCGTAGCCAGCCGTGGATCGAATCCGCGATCCCGTTTCGTTAATCGTAGATTTGTGTGCTTTGTGAAAACTCGTGGGGCTGTATGCTGAATAACACCGAACATCCACAGGTTCAAAAACTTCAAATGTAAGTTGTTCTCATGATCACATACGCATTGTAGTATTATTAGTACAAGAATGTGAAAAGATGTCTTATTCAAAGCTGAGTGTGGTCTATTTGAAGCAGGAACACGAACCTTGTCTCGATCTCGTTAGACCCGGCAGAATGTAGACTGGCAAAAACCAGCGCCAAATATAACATGTGGGACTTCACCACGAATACGGGTTGAGGTTCAATTCTATTCAATTTATTCGGCACAAAATAAATAAAAAGTACATTATGCACACAATAAAAACAAAAGCAATGTGTACAAACATACATGCTTATATTATGGAAATTAATGCCGGGACCCCTTTGAAGCATCTGGCACTCTGGTGCTTCTTGTTTGGGCCTAACCCCGTCGCGGGGCGCTGTAACACAGGGGTACGTATTTGTCCGTATGGGGTCGCTGCTGCGGTAAGTTTGGGCCCAGAATCATAATTTAGGTAGCCAGGGACAGGGTGCGCGTGCGTCTAGACTAGGCCTAGAGAATCTAGTAAAGATCTGTATGTCGAGAAGCTAGTCGAAATTAATGCAAACATAGAGTTTGTCGTTTCATTAAACTGTCCCTTTTCATTTTAAATCCAACTTAATTACCCCTGACCTTGAGTGATGTCTAAAAAAGTACTGGAAGTGGAATCTAGAGTCTACTGTCTATCTAGCGTCAATTACCGTATCGTATGGTCGCCACTTGTGTGTAATTCTTGTGCACGTCCGAGCTGGCGAACTAATATCGGCACTGAATTAGTTCGCCGCCCATAGCCTGCAACATATTATTAACGTGTGTGTTATACATACGCTTCAATGAAGGAGGCATTGTCGGTCACCACGTTTGAAAATCTCCCTTAATCTGCCACCTGAAATCCTTTCTAAATCAAAAACATCCTCGCATTAAAAATGGTTTTATCACCTGTTACATATGGTAAAATATATTTTGATTACAATTATTTGTGTTTTTACGGAGGAAAAAGGTGAATTACGAATGTATTTTGAGAGTGATGAAAATCCGTCGCCCAACCTGATCTCCGATCGCGGCGCGCATTACATGTGATGTGAATGTCTGGCGACCTTACCGCAGTGGCGAACATACCGTAATTGACGTTAACGTTTAATAGACAAGAACAGCGAGACTTGGGCAGTGCAGCAGCAGACAGACAGAAAAAAAAAAAAAAACTTTTCTGAATCAAATTTTGATGCTTTCCTCGATCTGAGTTTCTTGAATTTATGAGCATCAGGATGAAATATCAGGGGCATTTGTAGGGCTCCCAAGCAGAGGGTGGATGGAGCCAGTGACCAGTCAATAAAAAAAAAGCAAAACAAAACAGAACAAGATTAGCTTCAAGAAATGAATTTGACTCATTGCCTAAGCCAGCCCATAATTCTACCACAATGGCATCCAAAATTCGACTGCATGCTACTGTACATGTAAAAACCTGTGTGCTTATAGTTGTGCATGGTCGGACCTAGCTGCACCAGCGACCCCAACCCGTACAGAGTCGGGGTCACATTGCAGCCCTATGGCTATTGATGTACCACCTGATATGGCTTTATTTTGGTGACCAGAGACCAAAATACAGGGTTTTACACTGAAATTAGTAGCCATACTGTTAGATAAGATACTTACAATCAGAGGCGCGGAAATCAATTTACAGTATGATCTGTTTTAAGAGCACAGTGAAAGATTTTATCCGAGGTTTTATTCCTTCCGCACTTCGTATCGTAGTACAACTTACACAGCGCATGCGCTAGGTAACAGCCTTGCTGTCGATCAGGTATGGATAAAATGTAGCACATATTATAATACACAATGAATGCGTGCGGAAAAAAAAAAAAAACAGGACGGCTAGCTGAGACCTGGAATGAATATTCATTCGTGCATGCGCAGATCATTTTTTTTTTAACGTGATATGTTCAAAATGGCGACCCACAGATCCCGGAGATGGTCTCAAAGATGATGACGATTAATCTTGTTTTCGGAGGTAATGGTGAGGGATTCATAGACCCCTATAATATTCAACAATATGGTATTACAACATGTGGCTTTTCTTTACGAATCCAAGTGTCGTTTTGAACGATGAGTTGTTTACAGAATTGCAAGCATTGCAGTGAATTGCATACAAGTCGTCGGGGCGCTGTTACTGGTTACAGCGCCCTGCGCCGGGTTGAGGTTAGGCCTTGGCATGGGAGGTCGAACCATGGTGGGGGTGCCGTGTAAAGTAAAATTTAAATCTGTTGAGCCTACCCCAACTGGCAACTGGTGTAAGGGGGCCTAGTGGACAACCAAGAGTGTTGCTTTGGTAGTCTGACTTTCTTGCTTTAGAAATACTAAGAATTATACACTTCTATGTGGTTCCACTTTGACCACAGTCATTTGAAAAGATCAATGTTTGTTAGGTATTTGTTCGTACTGAACACTGGATGTTTAGTTTTTAACTTTCTCTCCACAATAATAGACCCATCCCAGTTAAAAGTACTGCATAGTAATTTTATAGTAAGGTACCTTGGGACTATCCTTTAGTCAAGGAAAGACCGCGGAACACTTTTTGATAAGTTGACCCAGAATGTTTCAAGCGATCAAGTTATGGATTACACCACTATAGGGTATATTTGCATCAATCTGTGACCAGTTCAGTTATAAATACTGTATCTAGAGAAAATATGTATGTGTACCTATATTTTACTTACCCAGGGTAACCATCAAAACATGTATTTACATGCAAATTTGGGTGCAATGGTAACTTGAGGATAGACCAATTCCATTGCATCCAGCCAAGAATGTAAAATCACGTCTCACATACAGGCCTGGTGCTCTCTAGGACCCAGCACTCTCCACGATGGAGGAAGGGAGGCTAGCCGCCGTCCAGGCTCTACTGCTGAAGGCCTGGCGAGAGAGATGGGCGGACTTCCAGTGGAGTACCAAGCTCAAGCAGTACCTCGTTCCCAGCTCCCCTGCGGAAGCCAACCAAATAGCCGGTCAGTTCTGCAAAAATCCGCACTATTAAAGTAAAGGACAATGTAGACCTCGCAGCTGACTTTGATATCCACAAAACAGATTTATGGACCCAGAGGGGTGTCAAAGAGAGAGGGTAGTGAGGAAGAAGAAAATAAGATATGGAGACTGTAGAGAAAATACTTGATTAGAGTCAAATGCTTGCGCTAATATCTCTGGAGATGGCTATTGCAATGAGCTTAGAGTTTAAAAAGCCATACACTTACACCTGTGATTCATTATGGGTCAGATATAACTTTTATTTCCTACCTTACCATCTATGATGAAAGGCTGTGCTTCTTTGGTGTTCATACACATAAACCTCATTATTATGTGAATGTTATATACATGTAGTGGGGCAGATATGTGAAAAAGATGCTCACATCCGGCGGAAAGTATGAAATTTTGCATATACGGGTATTTTGGGGCGCTGATTTCAAAAATTGCCGGATCCAAGAGATCTGGCCACGGGGTCGGCCGCCATTTTTAATTCCAATATGGCCGCCGTCAAAGATCCCTATCTTCAGTTCTGAATGACATAAACCATTGGAATTTGATACATAAATGCATTGTGATATGATGACTTCAATACCAGACTTATTAAAGTGTCTGACAAGCTGCAAGGCAGCCAATTTGAATTTTTATACACATGTGTACATAGTTGCCATGTTGGAGTGTTGAAAATCTCTATCTCAGGTTTGTAAATTAGGCTACCTGATTGAGCGCGCGTTTGTAACTGATTGAGTGCGCGCTGCTTTATTTACATTGTGACGTCAGTGAAAGGTGCATTATGCTTCCTTTTTGCTGCACTTTTTGACATGCTCGTGAATGTTAGTTGTGGTGTTTGTCTTCGTAGCCACATTTGAATTCAAAATAGCAGGCATTGCTTTTGTCAGACACATCACATTAGTTAATACTTTGACTCAGTATATTAAAATACTTGTTTACACCTAATTTCAGCGTCACTCACCACTTAGAAATCGAGATAGGGATTTTGAATATTTCGTCGAGACGGCCATATTGGAATTCAAAATGGCGGCCATTCGATGTTTGTCAGACACTTCAAATCAATCTGTCATCAAATTCAACGTATGTCAAAACACTCATGTGTACCAAATTTTGGTGCCACAGGTCATTCAGAACTGAAGACAGGGATCTTTAAATTTGTTTTGTGATGGCGGCCATATTGGAATTCAAAATGGCGGCCAACCCCGTGGTCAGATCTCTTGGATCCAGCAATATTTGAGATCAGCACCCCAAAATACCCCTATATGCAAAATTTCATACTTTCCGCCGGATGTGAGCATCTCAACCAAATTTTGTTAGATATCTGCCCTACTAATATGTTTTCTAAGAATTGGAACTGTTTAACTAAGCTGAAAAGTTCAGCACAGTGTTCGTTCTCCTTTGTGAATCAGAGTACTTTCAAGAAGGAAAGGAAAAGTTGTGAGCATTCATTATAGTCATATGGTCAGTTCTGGTTGTAAATGGGATGTTAACTCTTTTACTGATGATGAAATTGTATCACAGTAAAGTCTTGTATGAGAGAACTGATTGATGGAATTTCTTCTTCGTCTGCAGAGATGCTGCTGACCCAGACTTTTGTGGGACCATCACCCAGCGGTCTTATCCTGTCCTACCTGAGGCATGCCATCATGTCAGATGTAGGTATCTCATATTCTCACAAACGAATGAATGAATGAATGAATGAATGAATGAATGAATGAATGAACAAAGGATGAATGAATGAATGATGAATGAATATTAAAATGAATACATAGCACCTACATAGTGTGCATAAAAAGATTTTGCAAACACCATGTTGAAGTGTGTAGGTTCAGTGCACCATCTTTTGCACAACGAGAGTCAATATTCATTTTGTGGGGTTTTCTCCTATCCTCCATGAGTGCTATCATTTTATTTTGTATTCATAGATTGGTTGCACTGATTATGAACCCTGATTATATTTCTGTATTACATACATACCTGTGTAAATATCCTGTGTGATGGGCACATTTTGCAGGTTTGAAGGAAACTATCATAAATCTATTATATGCGTGTGTACCATCTCAATGCACAGTATTCCTGCTGCAGTCCATGATTATGAAGACTTACACACTTATATACACCAGGAGCTGATCCAGGAATTATGTTAAGGAGGGCGCAACAAATACTTCTGGTGCCACTTCTGGGTTTCATTTCATTTTTTCCTTTTATTTCTTTTGTTTTTTACGAAAAATAAAGCGGGGGGGGGGGGGGGGCGCACCCGGTGCGCAGCCCTCTTGATCCGCCACTGTACACACACATTCACACTATTCCATCACATTTCAGATATTTGCTAGATATATGCATATGGATTGATAGATAAGGACATAGAAACTGATTGATGGATTGGTAGATATATTTTAGAGTAGATAATAGTAGGTGGATACAATAATTAGAAATAAAATGTTCATAACTTTTCTAACCTTCAGGTTGTTTCCCTGACCGGTGTTTTGAGGGCCATGACAAAGTACACCAATGTGGCCGTCACTCGACCGTTCTGTATGCGCAGCTTGCTGGAAATCTTCATGACCTGCATGAACAAATTTGGGTATGTACTGCTGCATGCATCAAGAGGTCACATATGATGAAGAAGGAATGTGTTAAACTATTGCATTTGTTTCGGTGGTATTCTCTGCAACATTTCTTTTTCTGTAGAGAAGTTTTGTTTATGCTAGCACTACCAATCAGGGGTCGCACTTAACTTTTTTTTTGACTAGCCAGGCGGACTACTTAGAATCAATTTTGACACTGAAGCAATATTTTGGCTAGCCAGACGGACTAGTAACTTCAGAATTTTATGATTTTTAGCTAGTCCGATGTGATTTTGGGTGGCCAATGGCCAGCGGACCATCGCCAATTTTGAACCCTGCCAATGGTACTTCAAGCCAAGTCCTATACCCCACCCTCTAGTAGGAAGGAAATTTGCTTTCTCTAGCTTTATGCTGATGTATAGAGAGCATTTTAAAGCCTGCTCTACTAAACTATCTGAATACAGTCTGAAAATGAATTTCCTCAACTACTTTTCTATATGCAGTCATTAAATACTCTCATAGATTTTTTTGTTGTGTGTGTACTAGAAGACTCCTGTTGATATGATGACCTTTGAACTTCAGAATCGCTGTCTGAGCCCAATGAGCTTTGTGGATAGACCTAAGGTGCTGATCAGCAGGAGTATACCACCCTCCTCCCTCAGAAGTTTTTATTTTACACACTGAAACTGATCCAATTCTTTGTGAAAAAAATAAGACAAAGCAAGCAAAGTAAGAGAGCTGGAGTAGATGCTTCCATAGCAGACAGTACATGTATGTGCTTGTTCTGCTATTCACAGTCAATTTAGATTTAGATTATAATTACAGTGCATTCCTGTTTGGATGAACACATATATAATGAAGTTTTTGTTACAACAAAGTAAAAACTCAGGTTCTAAAAGCATTACCTGTATATCTTTACATAATTTTTCCGCTTGTAACAAAATATTGATATAACAAAATAAAACTGCCAGTCCTGAGGACTTTGTTATAATGGGTATCGCCTGTACTTTATTTCCTTCAAGAACAATCCCTGTCCTGGCATAAAGAGAGATAAGAAGATTGATATTATAATGCATTTTCATGTTAGACATTAACCCGTTGAGGACGGGCTGATTTTGCAACAACACGCATTTCCCATAGACACCTGCCCGAGTATACTTGGGACTCGTCCTCAACAGATTAAAGGGAAGAGGAAAATCCCAAGCCATCACTCTGGCTCTGTTTGAACCCCCCTATACCCCAGCATCCGGAGCTCCTTGGAGGAGAGTCTGCAGCTGAGTGTGGCTCTGGTAGAGGTGATACTGTGGCTCCTGAACTCCGTCCGCAAGTCTCTGGAGCATGTGCAGTCGGAGGGACGGGACGTCATCAGCACCCACCGGAACGTGGACATCATCTCCGACCTGCTGCGCAGCATGTGTAACCGCGACAACCTGAAGCTGCTCATCTACATAGGCAGGCTGGAGGACGAGGCGGAGTGCGCGGCCAAGCAGGAGGGCGAGGCGGCCCCGCCCGCGGGAGCGGGAACGGGAGCGGGGGCAGGAACAGGAGCAAGTGGAGGAGGAGGAGGAGGAGGAGTTGGAAGTGTTGCAGGAAGCAGTGCAGGAGCTAGTGGTGGTGTTAGTGGTGGTGGAGGAGGAGGTGGAGGGTCTACACCAGGCCCTGGAGCTGGAGGTACAGCGGGAGGAACTGGAACAGGAGGAGCGGGAGTAGGGGGAGGAGGAGGAGGAGGAGGAGGAGGAGGAGGAGGAGGAGGAACTGGAGCTGAACAGGAAAAAGAGCCCAAGCCAACTAGTAAATGCTGCATTTAACACTTAAACACATTTTGATCAGAAATGATCTCTCGCACTATATATAATTGTATATATGTGATTGCCCAGCTCACAACCCACAAAAAAGTCACAGATTAGGATTCTCAGTTATGGACCAAAATAGTCATTTGGGTTGAAAGACCTAATTTGCATGCCTCCACCCAGAAGTGTTGCTGGAGGGTCATGGGGCGAAAGGTCAAGGGTCAAAGGTCAAGTCCAAAGGCTCATATTCTACTATTCAGTGCTGAAACTACACTATTTCTCCATACCTTGAAAATTACTCAGGGCAGTATAAACTTAAAAGATTGAGTGGAGGGTAAATTATGCTTTCATGTGGAAATGTGCCTGTCATAGATGATGTATCTTATCGTCTGGTGGTTTCTGGCAATCCTTTTTAGGTCTCTGGACACAGATTGAGACGGCCATGACGGATCTGACGACCCTGTTGAACAGCGTGCCAACCCAGCAGCCAGTGCCAATGCAGCGGGGACAAGGTGTGTGTTGGTTTTGTTTCTTTCATAAGAAAAAATTATTGTATTGGTAGAGAAATTAGGAAACGAATTGATTTTTTTTTAATAGAATTGATGTAAAGTGAACAAGAAGCAAACCCTACGAAACTGAAGACGTGTTTGGCTAAACCATGTGAGAAAGAAAGTGGTATTTCACCTTTTCCTTGATCTTTGCTTTTAGTTTCTGTGTATTTTTCTGGCAAGAACACATTCTTTATCCTCTTTCTGAGATATGATGAGGCAAATATTTTTCTTGCCTTCCAGGAAACTTTGCAGAGAGCTCTTTAGATGTCTGATGAATAGGGATTTTCAATCGATTGATAAGAATTCATTTTACACTTTCTTTATATCATTCTGCTAACTGTGACATTGTAATTTGTCTGCAGAATTTCCGTCTAGAGAAGGTGGCACGTGAGCTCACCCAAAATGTAATAATTTGTCGCTTCTTTGAACAAATGATCTGATTTCCCTTCAAATTTTACTGAGTTGTACAGCAGTCATTCTACATTTGTTTAATTGGAATACGTCTGTTTGGAAACCTTGCCCTTGAATAGAAATTTGTTTGTCGACATCTTTGCAGGGAACCAACTGGAGCAGATACTGAACATGATCAGAGCTCCCCAGCACTCGGCCAAGAAGGACGGCAAGCAGGAGTCGCTGAGGGTGCGGCTGGAAAAAAATCTCGCAGACCTGGCCAGGTGAGATGGTTTCATTTTGATCGAGGAGAAACTTTGGCGTTTTGTGAAAGTTTCAAAAAAATTTCTTGAAGCTATGAAGTATCAAGAGAGTAATGGTTGTGAAGGGAAGCGTCTCTTCTTGGACCGTCATGAACTCCTGTTGATATGATGACCTTTGAACTTCAGAATCGCTGTCTGAGCCGTATGAGCTTTGTGGATAGACCTAAGGTGCTGATCGGCAGGAGTTTGAACAGATGCAACCAGATAAGAGTGCTGTAGGGTGTCAGTCCCTCATGGGACACTCCTACTTTCATTCGGTAGAAGATGGTGGTACCACGCTTCATTCTTTCCCATATAGGCTTAAGGTCTTCATGCTTGCATACCGGGATGTACATTGTGTGCATGCTCTTAATGTCTATCATTTCTGAAAAACCTAATCCTGTGATCATCAACAACAAACAAAAAATGTGTGTGCATACCGTAATGCATCTTTAGAAGGCTAGGTCAACTGAGCGGTGTTTAATCATTGACAGTCAGTGAAATCTACAAAATCACCAGATTTTCTGTAAGCTTTATGCTGCATTACGAAAGGGTCAAAGCTTTTAAGACTGCACCATTTGGACTTGATTTCAACATGCTGACCACATATCCACATCTTGAAGGTCATGTCCAACATGACAGGGGTTTAGGATGGGTTGGATGTTGAGTGAAAGCCTCCCAAATATTGTATGTGCAGTGAGTGACACTGAGCCTTGAGGCCAATGTGTGAACTTAGTTGTCACTGGTCTACTGTTGCTTTGGTTGTAGTACATCTTCTTTCTTTCTTTTTTCCCTAATCCTGCACCCTATAATCTCTTCATATCTCCTGAGTCAGTGAAACAGACGTAATATTAGAGATAGCAGGTTTCATTTAAACCCCTCCTACATCTTGATTTCGCAAGAAGGTTTTACAGGGACAAATTCAGCTTCTCTTAATCTGTCGAGGATGGGCTGATTTTGCTACAACATGCATTTCCCATAGACACTTGCCCAAGCATACTTGGGACTCGTCCTCAACAGGTTAATCCAATCCAATCGTATTCCATGAAAATGAGCTTGTTCAACATGCACATAGCAAAAGTCTCAGATCTGATTGTTGGTATTTTTGTCCTTGGTTGCCTAGGATACCGCTCCAGACGTTGCATCCCCGCCCGATGCACCGATGCGACAACACCCTGAGCCTGAAAGCTCTCTGCTGCAGCGTCAACATCATGACGTTCATGGAGGCCGCCCTCAACCTGACCAGCGACATTCAGCTCTTTGTGGACCAGCTGCTGCTCATGGAGAAACTGCAGGTGAGCAGGAAAACAAAAAGCTCAAAGCAGAAGGGCATGTCACATCCCCTCAACTTCTTGGGAGGGAGATATGAGGCATGGCTATAGCTGAGATCATAAACATTCGTCCACACAAATCCAAAGTAATTGTGCATATATGTTGATTAGAAATGCGTGGATTTACTATTGAAACATAGTATGCTTTTCAATTGCTTTGCACTCTGTTTTAATGCAATATTCAAGTTGAAGTTATTTGTTTCCTTGTAAGTACTTTGACAAATCCTTCAGAATGAAACATTCTATATTTTTTACTCCCACCTTGGTAATCATCCATGTTAGAGTGGCCTTCCCTCTTCCCCACCCCCCAACATTTCATACATACAAAAGTATGTGTGTGTTTGTGTGCTTTGTACACATTGTGCTTATTTGCCCGTTGCTTTCACAGTGTGACGTTTGAACTTTTATTTTTTCCAGAATCTGCCACGCAGTGCAGTTTACCGAGAGCTCTTCCATGCCAGCTTCCTGGGGCTTGTGGAGGACAGTGACCCCTCAGAGGAGATCAAGTGGATCGCATTCACCTTCTTGAAGGTAATGAGGATGGAAGAGGTGTGCAGGCAGGTAGAGATTAGAGAAATTGTCATGTCCACAGGGCCGTCCTCTTGGTCCATGTATCAAGTGAGAGAGCAGGTGAATGAGATTTGCCAGGGCCTATGAGGACAACTGTCGAGTTGTTCATGTGCAATGACACTCCATCATCAAGTTGACCCTCATTATAAAATGAATAAGACTGTTGAGTTTGAAACGGATGTCATGAGTTTGAGTCCTACCAACCTTACGTCCGTGGACAAGACGTTTTTACCCATCATTTCTGTCTCGACCCAGGTGTATAAATGGGTAATTCATAAACGGATAATTCATAAATGGTCAATTTATACACCTGGGTCGAGAGGGACTTTTTTTTTCATCAAGAATGAAAATATAGTAAAATTTTTACAGAGTCCAAAGAGAGACTAGGGAAATAATAATGACAGTGAGAACACACATTGTTATCACTTTAAGACAGCTTTGGTGATAGACTTCTCCAAACCTCATATTGTGGACTCCCACGGGGAGACATTCAATATGAGCTCCCTCGTGGAGACATTGTATTTCATAACAATGTTAATAATAATGTTTGATTTGTTTAAGATTCATTATGGTCTGATTTGATGTCAGCATTGTTTGGGACAAATTATTCAAATAGGGTCCCATTTCTTCTTTTTTTTTCAACACTGTAACAACAACCACATATTGTCTGTTTCTTATTTGGGTAGTATGTGTAGAAATTCGCTCATTTGTTTTTTTTTCCCCCTGCGATACCAGCTCCCCCAGATCGTGCATCGGCTCCAGATGAGCATGAGCGAGGATCCCGGGGCGGGCAAGGCCCTAGTGGAAGGGCTCCACCACCTGCTCCGCTTCCACGTGCTGCTGGACCTGGTGGACACGCGGCAGCGCTGCGACGCCATCGAGCAGCTCCTGACCCAGCTGCAGACGAGCGGCGTTCTCAGCAGCACGGAGGTGAAGGATGTGATGACAGCCAGGTATTGTCAGCAATCATGGGGGAAAAATATTTTAAAGGAGAATGAAACTCAGATATATCTTATGTAGATTAATGGCATGCAACAATTAGTAGAACATATTAGTGAAAGTTAAAGGAAAATCAGACAATCTCTTGAAAAGTTACTTGCATGAATATTTAAGATTTTGATACTGCCATTGCTGGATGAGAAGACTAAAACATTTTGTGATGTCACACATGGACTATGATATAAAGAAGAAACTAGAAAAGCACTCTGAGAGCGCAGACCTCCGCCAAGCATGCAGCTCATTTCCACCACTGATCTTGTTCTTCTATTATTTCCACCCATACATACTGCATTGTGTGCAGAGTCGCCCGAATCCCAATATAGAAGCCTTTGTTACGTCATAAACCCTCAGCTGCACGGCGCGCCTCGCCCTAACAGAAACTAGAGCACGCACTTTAGTGCGCGCATGCAAACCTCAAATGCGCGCAGCTTGAACTCGCAAGTTCATTGACCCTACCTGCTAAAATATCAAAAATCCTTCATAAATTCCCCCAAAATTCTCGGATCACTACCAAAAGATAATCGTTTGGTACTTGTGTTATTCTCAACCTTTCCTGCAAGTTTCATCCCAATTCGTTAACTACTTTTTGAGTTATTTTGCGCACGGACAAACGAACGAACGAACGAACGAACGAACGAACGAACAAACAAACAAACCAACAGTAACGAAAACATAACCTCCCCCCTTAGCGGAGGTAATAAAGAAAATTTCACATATATTCAATTTTCTAGCATAATGATAGAGCATGTGACATTACCATACCTCTTTCATTGTTAGCTGGAGTTTGTTTGTTTCCCTTCAGCCTTAGACCCAACTCCCTTCTTCTCCTGATGATTTGTATATAAAGGCTGGTATCTGAGACTAGTCACCTTTAAAAAAAAAAACTCTGTAGTCATACCCACTGCTAGAATGATCATAAATGCGTTTCCATATTGCAGACAGAATATCCCGTACACCAGCTTGTTTGCTCTTGTGATCTGCAGTACCCTTTTATGTGTGTTTGCAGAGCAAATACGACCAAACTCACAAGACCGACTGAGTCACAGCAGCCTGTATCCCTGGTTGTCATGGTAACCCGAGCAGAGTCACTAATCAAATTCATCAAGGTAAGACATTTGCCCGTAAATACATCCAGAGTCATTTATTTAAATGCCCTTAATTGTTTGATCAGCATTTATCCAGAGATGTTTGAATTCTTGATTAAACGCTTGTAGCAGTGCATGTTAACTGAAAGGAGAAAAAGAAAATCTATGATAAATGGTACTGTGATATTAGTCATGAATTCGAGTTAAGGGATTATTCTAAGTTTAGAACCATTAATAATGGTAGGATGTCTATGCTTGTAAGTACTATGATTGATGGCCTATACCAGGCTAGTTGTGCATATTTGTGCCGAGAAATACCTCATGAAGAAGGAAAAAAAATACACATTGTTTTAGTCATCATTATCAGTATGGCTGTTTCTTATTATATTCCCCTGCCCATGTACTGGAATATACTTTAGATTTAGTGAGTGTTTTGCCTCGGCGGCATCACATTTATGTGAGCAATACTGGCCACATTGTTTGACGGATTTTCTTCAAATTTGGTATGGAGGTATATCATTTAAAAAACCTTCTGCCCCGTAGCTTTTGGTATCCAATCTTTTATACACAAAAAGGTTAATTTGTGAGGGTTGGCTTGTGCGTGTTGTACTAGCCACATTTCTTGAAGAAGTTTGTTCATATTTTGTACAAATGTTTATCATAGTCGAACCAGGGGCCAGTTTCACAGAACTTGTCATCAGTGACAACTGCCACATTTCTATGACATATTTGCTCTCAGCCAATCAGATGCAAGGATTTCAGTAGCTTGTCACATCTCATGACAACGTGTCACTGATGACAAGTTTTATGAAACAGGCCCCAGGTTTTACTGTACAATGCAAGAGATTTTGCAACAACCAGGGGGATATACAATTTCTGTTGAGTGACAAGGGATGTTTTTTCCCCCTCCAGAGCTGATACTACAGGTAATGATTGTCTTGTGGTTCTCTTATTGATGATGTTTTTGCTACAACTGCTAATTTTTGTTATTGCTGTATCTTGTTCCTTATTGTTGCTTTCCCCTTGCTGCTTACAGGGAGATGTGAAGAATCAGGACGACATGCTTGGGTTGCTTGGCCACATGAAGGCCGGCAAGAGCTTTGACTACATGGTCGGGGCGGCGGCAGCCAGCAACAAGCTGCGGAAATTCTCCGCCAAACTCATCAAGTGAGTTCTCAACCTGCCTCTAAGGCAAGAGAATACGTGCAGGCGATAGAGCCAGGAATTCACTCACCAGTAGAAGGCTGTGAGGTGGCTCAGTCAGCAGTGCTGCCTGCCATGCATTCGTTTAAAGGACAAGTTCACCTTCATAGACATGTGGGTTGAGTGAATGCAGCAACAATAGTAGAGCACATCAGTGAGAGTTTGAGAAAAATCAGACAATCCGTTCAGAAGTTATGAATTTTTGAAGTTTCTGCTCATCATGGCTGGATGAGAAGACTACTATACCTTGTGATGTCACATGTGTACAGCGATATAAAGAAAGAATAAAGAAAATTCAACATATTTTCACTTTTCTCGCATATCAAAAGAATACTTGACTTCTCTCTTTCAGAAGGCAGGGGGAATAATATTACCCTTAACATATGTCAGTAACAAGTCAAAGAAATGTGTACTTTATTTAAGAAGTAAAGTTTTGTGAAATTCTTTTTTTTTGTTTTCTTTATATCGTTGTACACATGTGACATCATACACTGTAGTAGTCTTCTCATCCAGCAGTGACTGCGCATTTATTTTAAGAATTCATAACTTTTGAATGGATTGTCCAATTTTCCCCAAACTTTCACTGATGTGTTATATACTAATATTATTGCATTCACTCAATCCACATGTATATGAAGGTGGACTTGTCCTTTAATGGTTTGGGTTCGACTCCCTGTGAGTCTTACTGAGCAGCGTTGTGTGTCATCGTGCCATCTCGTGGATTAAAGAGAGCAACACTTTGTACTATAGATGGGACATAAGATAGACATCCCTTATGTCAGAAAAGTGAGGCTTTCTTTGTGGACAAAGCTTCGTCACAGTCAGCGCCAAGACGAATAATTTGAGGTATTGCAGTCACACCATATTGCCACCTTAGACTCTGAAAGGGTCACAAGTTTTGTAACATTGCTCCAAATTTCTCAAAGTTTGGTGTCTGATCTCGATTGAGTGATTTCATACTCAAATTTACATACTCTCGGTGAGGTCATAAAATCATCCTTTGTGATTTCATTCACCAGCATTGAAAAGTTTCCACTGTTTGTACCATAAAAAAAAAGTGTTTCATGTGTGACAAAAAAAAAGAGAGAAGATCTTTAGATTTGCATTTGCTTTCATTGGAGTCAGAAATATTCAATATTCAACTACAAAGAAATTCTGTGTTTCATTTGTGTGTTTGTTTTTATTTTTCTCGACAGGATAAACGAGATCGCTAAGCAGTCCAGTGGAGAGACGGCCAAAGCCTCTCACGTTCGAGCTGTGATCTTTGACCTCACCTTTCTCATGCTGTGTCGCATCGCACAGCTCTATGGGGCAGAGGTGAGCCCATTGTTGCATTTCACAGTGCAAAAATGAACATTTTTTCGCATGAGCAATTTTTTGTGGTCAAGAATACTAGTGTGCAAGAATACTAAAGAAGGTGTACTTCTGGTCAGAGTTCTTTTTTAGGTAAATACTAAAGTCCTCTCTCAGTTATATGAGAGTTGTTAGGCTGGTATCATATACTGTGTATGCCGAATATTTCGCGAGGATTTTAATTTCGCGAATTTTGCGAGTCGGGTGCTTTTTGCGACATTAAAGACACGCAAAAAATTGACTGTAATCTAGATATTAATGTGATGTATTGGTATGCACATTTCTTCATTCAGTTCAATACTCCACGATCGTGAATTTAACCACTTGCGAAATCGTCGGGAAGTCCCGATTCGAGAAAATTTAGACTCGCTAATTATAATATATGGCGTATGTTTATTGTCTACAAAATGATAGTTTGCTTTAATCATTCAAAAAGGATATTCATTCTGGTAAAACGATTTAGCATTTATGATGTAATGATACAATGATAATGATTTATTTAATGTATATCACATTTTCCATAAATGTTCAAATATGCTTTACAATGAAATAACTCATGGAGCAAGTGAATTTTTGGATGCTTTTGGAAGACGTTGAGGGAGTTGTGGTTGTAGAAAGTATGAGGTATTGAGTCCAAAATTTGAATTGATTAAACCAGACAAAAAAAAAAAATTATTATGCACACAAAAGAATTCAAACCAATTATCTTCTGTTAATGCAATTTGTTATGGCCTTTAATGAGATGCAGACAGCAAAAATCAAATCAAAGTATATCAGAATCAAAATCAAAATCAAAATCATAATCATAATCATAATCATAATCATAATCATAATCATAATCATAATCATACAAAGTCTAGAGCAATATGGATGCCCCTTGCCCCTCCCACAGATGGTGGTGTCCAGTACGGGGGAGTCCTTCTTTGAGACCTGGGTCCAGCACTGTATGCCAGACGAGACGGGGACCAAGCCACAGAGCGGAATGCAGGCTGCTGACCCCAACAAGATTGACATGCTCCTCAACCAATACCACACCGGCATGGAGTTCAAGACTACGTGAGCGTACAAATTGGTGTTCCTTTATACCTTACCCAATGTTCCTTGGCCCTATTTTATGAAGAGTTAAAATTGATTATATAGTTGATTTCAACTGTAAGTCTATGGCAGCTTGTTTGGTAAGGAAATTTAAAATCGATTCTATCTTTTGATAAAAAGGGGCCCTGATGTCATAGGAACGTTTCTCCTTGATGACCTTTTCAGGAAAGAAGAAGCAGTACCAGCCCTTTTTTTTTTTTTTTTTTTTTGTATTTGGTACTTTGTTTGTTTGTTTGTTTGTTTGTTTGTTGATATTTGTTTGGTTTTTTTTACCAAAGATACAGCAGAGTCTCATGGAAAATACTGTTTTTCCCCCAAAGTATATGTATGGATTGCATTAGTGCAGCAATATGAGCAGAACACATCAGTGGAGTTTGAAGAAAATCAGACAGTCCGTTCAAAAGTTACGAATTTTTGAGGTTTCTGTGCAGGATATCATGGGATGAAAAAAAAAAAACTGCAATAGGTCATGACGTCACACATGGACAATGATATCATAAAGAAAGTATAAAGAGAATTCCACAAAATTTTTAATGAAAATTGCACATTCCTCTCTGTACACAGACATATATTAAGGGTAACAAAATTCCCGTTTTCTGAAAGAGGTACATCTAAGTCAGGTTCTTTCTCATTATGCTAAAATAATGAACCATGTTGAAATGTCTTAATTTTTTCTTTATAGCACTTTCCATACCTGATATCACAAATGATTGTAGTCTTCTCATTCAGCATTGGCAGCACTGACATTTGACAAACTCATGATTTTTTAGAGCAATGCCCAATTTTTCTCAAACTTCACCTGTATGTTCTATCAATATTAAGCACTGCATTCACTCAGTCTACTACGTATGTTTGGGTTTTATTGTCCTTTATAATTTTCTTGCTTCTATCACATCTCTGCTGCCCTCTTCAGCCAGGTGAGGTGGAGTGAGGTCTGCCTGGCGATCCCCTATGCCATCCAGCAGCTTCTGCATGCCTGGGAGTACGGGGCAGTCACCGAGGATCACGTATCGGTGAGTGTCTAGACGCTGTCCCAAGCAAATTACAATCTGCTCGGCATGTTAGAAATACCACCAAGAAACATGTGTGACTTCCCGTTAAATGGTTTATAGGCATGATCTGAAGACCCGCGTCAATAATGAGTATTTGTATGGGAGAATGAAACACAAACTAATCTCACTGATGTATCTCATTTAGTCAATCACACATATTCGGCGGTACCAAAACTAAGATTTTATAACTTTTGAACATATGATCCAATTTTCCTGGACCTTCACTAAACTGATGTGTTCTAATATTTCTGCATTTACTTAATCCACACATATTGTTGGGTTTCATTCCCTTTAAAGATACTGGGATGCGTCCCCAAACACCATGAAAATGGGGCTCACCTCTCCGTGGTGGCGTGACTGTAGTCTCGTGTAAAGACCCTCTGCTTGCTTTGCTTACAATTAATACAGCAAGAGGGCCTTTGACACAGACTAGTGCTCTCCATGCAAGATTCTGAGCGCTCCCATTTCCACTTTATTTACCAATGTACGATTTTGTAAGTAGGTTTAAGTAAGCGTAATTCTCAAATCAAGTCATGAAAATGTAAGAGGGTGTAATCTGAACTGGTTTATGTCTTCTTTTTTTCGTTTGGAGCAGAAATTGGTGGATAACCTGAAGGGGCGTGTGTGCTGCCTCCCCATCTGCTGTGTAGCCTGGCTGTGTAGTCACATCACCTCGCTGTCATCAAACGAGCGGAGCATCGCCCAGAAGCTGCTGCAAATGATGATGACCTCCGTACCCAACAGCCCCACCTCGCTGCAGATGTACGACAACGAGAGGTCAGTGTCGGTGTCAGGTGTTTGGTGTTGGCATTGGTGTCAGTGTTGGTGTCAGTGTTAGTTATGCCAGTGTCCGTTTCAGGTATCTTTCTTAGTGCCAGTGCTTGCTTTTCAGAGCAGATGTCAATGTTGATGTCTATTCCAGATTTTCAGTGCTAGTGCCAGTTTTTGTTGTTCATTTCAGTTTTTCAGTGTCAGTTTCAGGTTGGGTTTTGTTATTTTTTTATTTGATGTTTGTGTTTGTTTTCAAAGTAGGTGTCAATGTTTGAGTGTCGGTGTCTGTGTCAAATTTCAGTGCTAATGTCAGAGTGTTATTGTTAGTTTCAGTTTTCAGTGTTAGATTGATCTTATCAGTGCCTATGAGGTTTCCACCTCACAACATTGTAGCTTCAATCAGCATGTATGTACATTTATCAATTTGATCGGCAATGGCATTGTCAACGGAACTTTTTAACAGCGCTCAGCTTGGCCAATCTGCCCATCACTGTTTGCATCGACCTTTTTTTTAGGTAAATTATACTTATGGATAAATTTGTACCAGTGCTTGTGTAGTTACGCCAAGGCTTTTCAGTGGGAAGCAGGAACTGCTTTGCTGCCGAAGAAAGCAAAGTCCTCAACTCCACCTTGATGACTGTGACTGTCAGCTGTAGTGGTAAAGATTCCTTGTCTGAATTCACAGCCCAGATGGTGTTTGCTCATGAACTTGCTCACAGCATACATGTATGCTGTGCTCTGTCCCAACTGTGTCTGTAGAGCACAGTTCAAAGTCTGGTGAAAGAAGCTAATGCCAAAGGTTCCATAACATCAGGATCCTGTGCCCTCCTATTCCAGAAATAGCCTCATGACCACGATCGTCAAGAAGATGTCGCTGTCCGTGCTCGGCAGCGACGCCCGCACCCATCGGGATGCCTCGTCCGGCCCACCGCTCCCGGTCGCGGTGGAGCCCAACACCCCGTCGCTGCAGACCCTGGAGGCCATCTTCGGTGCCCTGGTGCAGCGGGGCGTGGTGGACAAGAAGAGCCTGGCCACCCTGGAGGCACTGCTGACCTCCGGGGGCACCCTCTGGTTCTGCCGGAGCATCGTCATGGAGGTCACGAGGCTGCATCGGAAGGATGATCTCACAACAGCAGGTGGGTTTGTGGGAGGCAATGTCACATTTGGATGACGAAGCAGTATTAAAATATTGCAAGATTGTACTCTCACCTTGCATGGTCTTTGACAAAACAATGATGTGTGATTCTTGAAAATGTGAATCTTTTAAAGATGGCCTTTCCCTTTTGTATTCCTTCCCAAATAGCACAGAACATGATATATTCCACCAGAATGACAAGACTATTGTAAATCTATAACATTTCTGTGATATTTGAAGGTTGTTAGCCGTTAAAATTCAAATAATGCACCAAACGCTCACCGTAACGTATTCTGTGTACTAGGCACAGCTGCATACATACATCCTCCTGTGGTTGTAATATGATACTTATACTTCGAACAACAGATATGCATGTCAAAGCTGTCAGAAAAGAAGAATTCACTAGCTTCTCTTACTTTGTTATCAATGGCAAATAACAACACACCACTTACATGAACTACACTGTACATGTACAACCAAGTGCATCACACAGGTCTGTAAAACTAGACTAGTATTTAGATTTGTAATTTTAGTGAAGTTCACAAAAATTATTCAAATCTTAACGGTCAATTTAACTAAACAAATAAAGACCCTCTTGAGTTCAAAATTTACAGGATTTTTCCAAATAGTGTTTTCTTCAATACCTAAGCGTTCTCACCAATTTTTCAAAAATTTGCATACAAAAGGGATTGGCTGTCTTTAAAGGGAAATGCCATCCCAATATTATGTGTTTTGTATGAAAACAGAAAAATCAGAAAAGTAGATGAGTGAAAGTTTTGGGAAAAAATTAGACACACAAAGTTATGAACTATTAATGTTTAGAGAGCAAGAAAAATTGGCATCTCTCAGTGAGGTAGATGTTGAGCAGCTCTCATCTCCATTTGTTAGCAAAGTGTCACAAATTTTAATTTTCCTCTTGAGAAAAATATATACTGAGTATTTTCCAAATCCATTTTTCTGAATCCTGGCATACATTTTGAGAGAAACTTCTACCTTTTTGGAAGAGAGCTCTCACCATAAAGAAATATACATACAATTGTTTATCCCCCGAGATACACATGTAACTTCATCGTTATCTTCCTATAGGAAGATAACGTTGTATTGTTGTATTGTCTTCCTAAATGTAGTGGAGATTGCCGTGGCCCTCTTTCAAGTGGACATCGAGCAGATGACGCTGACCCTCCTACGTCGGGTCATCCCCCGCCTCCTGGCCGATCTGACCAACACTGACCGGCTTGCCAACCCTCGCGGCAATGCCCTGGCCAAGCTGGTGGTCTGGTGTGTGGCCGCCACACTGACCAGCCAGAGTAGCTATAGAGGTGAGACACTCCCAGATTCACTCCTAGATTTCAATTTCTTGTTGGCAACAATCACACCACCAAAGAAATGCCAGTTCTTTCTTAGGGCGTTTTTTAAACTTTTGTTTTGTTTTATTTTATCATTATGATACCACTTTTATCATTTGAATTTGAATGTTTGAATGAGTTCAATTAATTTGAGTCAAATTGATATTCACACTGTTTTCTTCCTTTGTTGTTTTATATCTGTCTGTTTTCATTCCATATAATTTCGGTCAGTTGTGCATCGTAGTATGTGTTTGTGTGTGTGTGTGTGCAGCATGAGTGTCGTTTTATAGGTCTACTGCTAAGTCAGGAAATGTTTTCTCACACACATGCCCTTTCAAATACATCATATCAAACCCGCCTTTGTTCTCCAGTCACACAGGCGTGACGTCCCTTTTGTTGAAATTGCAAGCAATCGCTTGCTCAGGGCAAGCACAAGATTTGAGCTCAAACAAAAGGTTATGCATATGGATTTAAGCAATTGCTTGAGCTTGATCTTTGCTTGACAAGCTTGTGCTTCTGATTGAAGCAACTGCTTGCCAGCAATTGCTACATTTTATGCATACTAGCCAATGTCTTCCTAGTCAGTATAAAAGATGATTCTAATCCTTGCACTTGGTCCCCCTTACTCAGCAGATTCAAAGTCCAAGGAGAGTCCGTCAAGAATCCTCAGGGGTCGGAAACGAGGTCGCGGTGAAATGGATAGAGAGGTGAGACACAGTTGAGGCCTATTTAGAGTGGGTTGTCTTTGTTTCTTGTTTATTTCTGTTGTTACAGTAACGAATCAGTGATTATAGTTTATAATGTTGTTGCATACGTCTGTTCCAGTTAAATCACTGTGAACAGGAAAATACAGCAACAAGTAAGAATTTTATCGAGAACTCTAAAAGTGGGAGGTGAGCAATATGTTGGAGCTTCTTTTTTGTATCGCTGTTGCTCTCCAGTCTTGTGAAGATTCGGTGTTTTTTCGTTTCCTTCTTGAACAAAGTAGTTATGCTGAAATGTGGAATTGAATACATGTAATATGATATTTTACCTCATGATAAGACACGTTGAGCACAGTAAAAACCAGGCCAGCCCTAGGCATGAACCCGATATTCCTGCCCTTCCACACACACACACACACACACACACACACACACACAGAGTAATGTATGAAAATAAGTACTGCTTCTCCTTTCTTTTTAATAGCATTTTGCATGCTGACAATAATGCGAATGTTCATTGACTCAATTAATATGATGTCCATCTTGTCTTGTTCCGTTGAACCGTTCCTTGGCCGTAGGAGTCCACAAGTCTGCGAGAGGACAGCAGACCGTCCAAACTCAGAAAGCTTCTCAGCACGGCTGACGATGAGGGCGCTACAACACCGCTGTCAGGTAACATTCGGGGGAAAAATGTATATACCAATGTGCTGTTTGTTTTCTGTTTTTTGTTACCCTTAATTCTTGTTTACCAGGAGAAGTAGATAAGTATACCATGTAAGAAGTGGAAAATTTACATAGTCTGATTATTTTGCTATTCAGATATGCTGATCTGATCATTTCCTGTAAGGTCAGCAGTTTATTGTAATTATGAAAACATTCTATTCTTCAGCCATTGATTGATCTGTTGAATTAATCTGCTGCCACTTGTTTGTGTTCTGTCATTTTCATATATGTGTATGTTTGTGCATCTATTTGTCCCCTAAGCTCTGTTCGTTTATCTTTTATATCTAGTGAAAACATACAATTGTATCTTTGTCATCTTTTGATACTTCATCATAACGTACAAGTAAGTCAGACTCACATATTCTTTGATATGATTATATGACCTGTCTCTGAAATACTTTGTTGACGTTCTTGTGCCAAAAATATTTAAGTATGGTATAGGTGAGTGTAGTAATATAAAGTACATAATATGTTCTCTTGATGTTATCTTACAGGCAGTGTGAATGTGAGTGCGGCCAGCAGTAGTTTCCTGGTGATGCAAGCCCAGCAGCACTACCCTGAACCTCTCCACATGGCCCTCGGTGAGTCCCACTTCCCTTCTCTTCTCTAGCATGTCCTATCCTTGAGTTCACACGTGTGATCGTGTCATTTGGTTTCCTCATGGTGGTCACTCCTGTGTCATTTGGTGTTCTCATGTCCATTTTTGTAAACGCATCGCATAATTTCTTGCATTTGTACATCAGAACATGTCATTAGAATAATATCCTCATGTTTACACTCGTGAACCCATGATTTGGTTTCTTCATGTCTCCACATGTAAACACCCCAGTTGATTCCACATATTTCCACATCAGTAATTCTCTTGTGTGTACACACCAATTAGAATGAGTGTTGTGAGTAAGTAGCAATGGTATAAGTGTTATTATACATAGTAGCAATTGTTGTTTTAGTAGCAGTAGATGTAGTGGTAGTGATAGAAATAATACCTTTGGGAGCTGAAATGTGGATGCTGTAGCAGAAGGAGAGGTATCACTGGTAGTGTTGGTAGTAGTAGTAGTAGTAGTAGTAGTAGTAGTAGTAGTAGTAGTAGTAGTAGTAGTAGTAGTAGTAGTAGTAGTAGTAGTAGTAGTTGTAGTGGTAGTAGTAGTAGGGGTAGTGGTAGTAGTAGTAGTAGTAGTAATAGTAGTAGTAGTAGTAGTAGTAGTAGTAGTAGTTGTAGTGGTAGTAGTAGTAGGGGTAGTGGTAGTGGTGTGTGTTGCTAAACATCGAGTTTCGAGTTTCGAGTTTCGAGTTTCGAGTTTCGAGTTTCGAGTTTCGAGTTGCGAGTTTCGAGTTTCGAGTATCGAGTATCGAGTTTCGAGTTTCGAGTATCGAGTTTCGAGTTTCGAGTATCGAGTATCGAGTTTCGAGTTTCGAGTATCGAGTTTCGAGTTTCGAGTATCGAGTTTCGAGTTTCGAGTTTCGAGTTTCGAGTTTCGAGTTTCCAGTTTCCAGTTTCCAGTTTCGAATCTCAAATTCAAATTTCAAGTTGCAGATTTTCGTTAATTGGTAATTGAAAAGCCAGCGATAAATCGGGAGCCTGTTCTCCTTCTTTGTCATTGAATACTTCAAGCCTTACAGCAATAGCTTTGGAATCTGCGCTATTTTGTTATTGAATTACACTTTTACTGCGATTCCATATCAAATTTGTGTGATTGAGTTACGTAACAAGTGTACTGTACAGTCCATAACATTTGCAGCAAAAAAGAAAAAAGAAAAAAGAATAGGGCCCATGTCATTATAACGAGATCATCGGTCCGACTAATTTACTTCATTATGTCGAGACAATTGCTTCGGTTGAGAATGATAAGGGCGTTAAGTTGCCACAAAACCCATAGTGTTCAAGACAACTTAACGCCCTTCTCATTCTCAACAGACGAATTGTATAATGACACATGGAATACAACCACAATTGTGCATTTATTAAAATGCCCTGGTGCAAACTGGTTACATGTATAGACGGATAATATGACGCGATATTGATGAACAGAAAAAAGTACAGTCATGTGACGGGGAAGTGCTGACCGTAGGGAATTTACTCGTGAAAAACAAAGCAAACTCTTATTTTCTAGGCTTGTTATCGAATGTTTTAGATTTGACGATGCCGTATAATGATATCGCAGACGGGACCTGCCTTTCGTTATACGATTACATAGCTGCTATAACTTGACCGCCGCGTATAAAGCACCCGACTTTAAAAAGAAAAGGAAAAGAAGAGGATAAAAGAAGATGAAAAAGAATGGTGAAACTAACAGAGCTGTATCGCGCTAACCCTCCAGAAGCCGGTTGGAAGATTACTCTTTATGTTCGGCAATTTGCTTAAATGTCTTTGGAGTTCAGGTCTTTGTCAGACAGCTTCATTTATTTTGAGTATATTATCATTATATTTATGATCGCCCTGCTCTTCCTGCTGTTATTATTGTCAGCGACAAAGTATTTGCAATCGAGCAAGAAAGAGGTAATTAATTTTTTTCCTCATTGTCGATTCAGGAGATTCAAGCATGGCACAAATTCGAGTTCAAACTTTGTCAGCGAATTGCTGCTTTCCTAAAATAGCAATGTGACATTTTGTGATTGAATTATAAGTATGTAGCCCTTGTCTGGTGCAACATTAAATAACATGTCTTTGTACTGTGTTAAACTTTAAATAGTCTAAACTATAATCACATTGTGTAGGATAATCAGGACATTGTGACAAGAGAAAGTGGGCACTAGACCACACATTCCTGAGCACTGTGGTCACTACTGGTCATTCAAGGACTCCTCCAAGCACACGCCTGTGTTCTGACAGGTTCCGAAGTCCAGACTGTGTGGTTGTCATGGCAATGCACATGATATATGTATATACCAACTTCTGGTAGGAACCTGCGTCATCACCCTTCTCTCTCACTCTCTCTCTCTCTCTCTCTCTCCCTCTCTCTCACCTCCCCCATGCTTTATTCACTCCCGCTCTTGGTTCCAATCTCCCTCTGTCCCTGTCTCCCCTTATTCTTTTAACCTAGACCACTTTCTCTCCCTACCCCTCTCTATCGACGGATCGTCTTTTCTTAGAATATATAGGGTTATTCATTTCATGCGAAATGGTGTCTTCCATCTGATGAAGCAAAGTTATGCAAGTATTAACAGTATGATATTTGAAAGTAATTAGTTTTAGAAAATGTTTCGTGTATTATGTGTATGAAAGTGTATTACATTGTGGTAAAACCAACCAAAAAATACGCTTCAACTGAAGACTCCACAAAACCCTCAAACTGCAGAATACCGTCCATCTAATTGAGCAAGATGGTACGTCTACCTCATGTTGCATCATTTTGGCTCAAACTTTCTCTTCTTTTGCTTCTGCTCTTCAAGGTGCGAGGATGTGTTGAGCATCCCAACTTTTGACAGTCTTCACAACTTTTGGTATTTCAGGTCAACCCAACTACATTGACGTGACACAATGGCACGTCGAGAAAAATGTCTGCAATAAAATCAATTTCTTGTAATGGCTCAACTAATGCAGAGGATGTACAAAATTTCGACTTTATTATAGGAATTCCTTTGGCAAAACTGAACCATATTGTAAATAATGTATGATATTTTTTAATAGTACCATTAAAGCAAGATATACATTTCCTTTAAAGACAGTTGTCTACGTAATTCAGCAGTCATGGTAGGGAAGTTATTCAACCACTCCTTGTCAGCATTCTGTGTGGTGAATGTTGATGTTACACGCATGTATTTTCTCTGTAGACCGAAAGGTTTGGATTGTGCTAAGTCGGTGCAAAAGTTAATTCTGTCTTGCATCGTAAGTTTGTCTTTGTCATTGAATTGCAGCTTTCCTACTTTAGCAATGGAACATTTTTTGATTGAATTGTGAATAGATTCTCCTGGTCTTATAATCTCAGCGAAAAAAGATTTGAAATTGGGCAAGAAAGACTTGACTCGAATTTTAGCCATTTTCGAGTCTAGACTCGAAAATGGCAAAAGTTCGAGTTTCACCTTTGTCATTGCATTGCAGCTTTCCTACTATAGCAATGTAACATTTTGTGATTGAATTGTGAATAGATTGTCGTGATCTTTATATTGGCAGAAAAAACGGATTTGATATCGGGCAAGAAAGACTTAACTCGAATTTTGGCCATTTTCGAGTCTAGACTCGAAAATGGCAAAAGTTCGAGTTTCAACTTTGTCATTGAATTGCAGCTTTCCTACTATAGAAATGAAACATTTTGTGATTGAATTGTGAATAGATTGTCCTGATCTTTATATTGACAGCGAAGAAGGATTTGATATCGGGCAAGAAAGACCTGACTCGAATTTTGACCATTTTCGAGTCTAGACTCGAAAATGGCAAAAGTTCGAGTTTCAACTTTGTCAGTGAATTGCATTTTTCCTACTATAGCAATGTAACATTTTGTGATTGAATTGTAAATAGATTGTCCTGATCTTTATATTGACAGCAAAAACGGATTTGATATCGGGCAAGAAAGACTTGACTCGAATTTTGGCCATTTTCGAGTCTAAACTCGAAAATGGCAAAAGTTCGAGTTTCAACTTTGTCATTGAATTGCAGCTTTCCTACTATAGAAATGTAACATTTTGTGATTGAATTGTGAATAGATTGTCCTGATCTTTATATTGGCAGCAAAAACGGATTTGATATCGGGCAAGAAAGACTTGACTCGAATTTTGGCCATTTTCGAGTCTAAACTCGAAAATGGCAAAAGTTCGAGTTTCAACTTTGTCGATGAATTGCATCTTTCCTACTATAGCAATGTAACATTTTGTGATTAAATTGTGAACAGATTGTCCTGCTCTTTATATTGACAGCGAAAAAGGATTTGAAATTGGGCAAGAAAGACTTAACTCGAATTTTGGCCATTTTCGAGTCTAGACTCGAAAATGGCAAAAGTTCGAGTTTCAACTTTGTCAATGAATTGCAGCTTTCCTACTATAGCAATGTAACATTTTGTGATTGAATTGTGAATAGATTGTCCTGATCTTTATATTGGCATAAAAAACGGATTTGATATCGGGCAAGAAAGACTTAACTCGAATTTTGGCCATTTTCGAGTCTAGACTCGAAAATGGCAAAAGTTCGAGTTTCAACTTTGTCATTAAATTGCAGCTTTCCTACTATAGAAATGAAACATTTTGTGATTGAATTGTGAATAGATTATCCTGATCTTTATATTGGCAGCAAAAACGGATCTGATATCGGGCAAAAAAGACTTAACTCGAATTTTGGCCATTTTCGAGTCTAGACTCGAAAATGGCAAAAGTTCGAGTTTCAACTTTGTCAATGAATTGCAGCTTTCCTACTATAGCAATGTAACATTTTGTGATTGAATTGTGAATAGATTGTCCTTATCTTTATATTGACAGCGAAAAAGGATTTGAAATTGGGCAAGAAAGACTTAACTCGAATTTTGGCCATTTTCGAGTCTAGACTTGAAAATGGCCAAAATTCGAGTCAAGTCTTTCTTGCCCAATTTCAAACCTTTTTTCGCTGAGATTATAAAGACCAGGGGAATCTATTCACAATTCAATCAAAAAATGTTCCATTACTATGGTAGGAAAGCTGCAATTCAATGACAAAGACAAACTTATGATGCAAGACAGAATTGACTTTTACACTGACTTAGCACAATCCAAACCTTTCGGTCTACAGAGAAAATACATGCGTGTAACATCAACATTCACCACACAGAATGCTGACAAGGAGTGGTTAAATAACTTCCCTACCATGACTGCTGAATTACGTAGACAACTGTCTTTGAAGGAAATGTATATCTTGCTTTAATGGTACTAATAAAAAAAAATATCATACATTACTTACAATATGGTTCAGTTTTGCCAAAGGAATTCCTATAATAAAGTCGAAATTTTGTACATCCTCTGCATTAGTTGAGCCATTACAAGAAATTGATTTTATTGCAGACATTTTTCTCGACGTGCCATTGTGTCACGTCAATGTAGTTGGGTTGACCTGAAATACCAAAAGTTGTGAAGACTGTCAAAAGTTGGGATGCTCAACACATCCTCGCACCTTGAAGAGCAGAAGCAAAAGAAGAGAAAGTTTGAGCCAAAATGATGCAACATGAGGTAGACGTACCATCTTGCTCAATTAGATGGACGGTATTCTGCAGTTTGAGGGTTTTGTGGAGTCTTCAGTTGAAGCGTATTTTTTGGTTGGTTTTACCACAATGTAATACACTTTCATACACATAATACACGAAACATTTTCTAAAACTAATTACTTTCAAATATCATACTGTTAATACTTGCATAACTTTGCTTCATCAGATGGAAGACACCATTTCGCATGAAATGAATAACCCTATATATTCTAAGAAAAGACGATCCGTCGATAGAGAGGGGTAGGGAGAGAAAGTGGTCTAGGTTAAAAGAATAAGGGGAGACAGGGACAGAGGGAGATTGGAACCAAGAGCGGGAGTGAATAAAGCATGGGGGAGGTGAGAGAGAGGGAGAGAGAGAGTGAGAGAGAAGGGTGATGACGCAGGTTCCTACCAGAAGTTGGTATATACATATATCATGTGCATTGCCATGACAACCACACAGTCTGGACTTCGGAACCTGTCAGAACACAGGGCGTGTGCTTGAAGGAGTCCTTGAATGACCAGTAGTGACCACAGTGCTCAGGAATGTGTGGTCTAGTGCCCACTTTCTCTTGTCACAATCCTACACAATGTAGTTTAGACTATTTAAACTTTAACACAGTACAATGACATGTTATTTAATGTTGCACCAGACAAGGGCTACATACTTATAATTCAATCACAAAATGTCACATTGCTATTTTAGGAAAGCAGCAATTCGCTGACAAAGTTTGAACTCGAATTTGTGCCATGCTTGAATCTCCTGAATCGACAATGAGGAAAAAATTAATTACCTCTTTCTTGCTCGATTGCAAATACTTTGTCGCTGACAATAATAACAGCAGGAAGAGCAGGGCGATCATAAATATAATGATAATATACTCAGAATAAATGAAGATGTCTGACAAAGACCTGAACTCCAAAGACATTTAAGCAAATTGCCGAACATAAAGAGTATTCTTCCAACCGGCTTCGGGAGGGTTAGAGCGATACAACTCTGTTTCACCATTCTTTTTCATCTTCTTTTATCCTCTTCTTTTCCTTCTCTTTTTAAAGTCGGGTGCTTTACGCGGCGGTCAAGGTATAGCAGCTATGTAATCGTATAACGAAAGGCAGGTCCCGTCTGCGATATCATTACGGCATCGTCAAATCTAAAACATTTGATAACAAGCCTAGAAAATAACAGTTTGCTTTGTTTTTCGCGAGTAAATTCCCTACGGTCAGCACTTCCCCGTCACATGTACTTTTTCTGTTCATCAATATCGCGTCATATTATCCGTCTATACATGTAACCAGTTTGCACCAGGGCATTTTAATAAATGCACAATTATGGTTGTATTCCATGTGTCAGGATACAATTGTCTCGACATAATGAAGTAAATTAGTCGGACCGATGATCTCGTTATAATGACATGGGCCCTATTCTTTTTTTTTTTTTTTTTTTTTGCTGCAAATGCTAAGGGTTGCACAGTACACTTGTTACGTAACTCAATCACACAAATTTGATATGGAATTGCAGTAAAAGTGTAATTCAATAACAAAATAGCGCAGATTCCAAAGCTATTGCTGTAAGGCTTGAAGTATTCAATGACAAAGAAGGAGACACAGGCTCCCGATTTATCGCTGGCTTTTCAATTACCAATTAACGAAAATCTGCAACTTGAAATTTGAATTTGAGATTCGAAACTCGAAACTCGAAACTCGAAACTCGATACTCGAAACTCGAAACTCGATACTCGAAACTCGAAACTTGATACTCGATACTCGAAACTCGAGACTCGATACTCGATACTCGATACTCGAAACTCGAAACTCGAAACTCGAAACTCGAAACTCGAAACTCGAAACTCGAAACTCGAAACTCGAAACTCGAAACTCGATGTTTAGCAACACACGGTAGTGGTAGTAGTAGTAGTGGTAGTAGTAGTAGTGGTAGTAGTAGTGGTAGTAGTAGTGGTAGTAGTAGTAGTAGTGGTAGTGGTAGTAGTAGTAGTAGTAGTAGTAGTTGTTGTAGTGGTAGTAGTAGTAGGGGTAGTGGTAGTGGTAGTAGTAGTAGTAGTAGTATTAGTAGTATTAGTAGTAGTAGTACTTAGCAGTCATAGTACTTGGCAGTCGTAGTAGTAGAAGTAATAGTAGTAGTAGAAGTAGCAGCAGTAGTAATAGTCATAGTAGCAGTCGTAGTAGTAGCAGTGGTGGTAGCAATGTTATTATCACTATTGTTATTGGTAGAATGAAGAGTAGTGGTAGTGATTGTTGTGTATGTATTTCATGTCATTGATGTTGAGAGTAGTAAATGTTTTTGTTAGTTTGTTTGTTTGTTTTTGATGAAAAACAAGATTTGAAATCAAATTTTCCTGGAATCTTCCCTTGCCTTCCAGTGTCCGTCATGTGTCTGTTTGCCTCCATCCTTGCTTCGGGGACCATCAGCCCTCGGACCGACTTCATCCATTCCTTCGTCCAGGAGGTGCTCTACTGCGGGGAGACCATCAGCACCAACGTGCTACAGTTCATGCCGGTTACCATGGTAACGAACTCATCCCTCAGTCCCTCATATCACCATTACTTTCGTCCACCCGATGTTTCCAGACCTCACAAAATCAGTCATGATGAGGACTCTGCATTTCTTGTTGCAGCATGTTATCTAAATGCAGTTGCATTAAAACATCAGAAATGAGAAACAAGCATTGAGATGTAGATTTAAGATACTCTGTGATTATTAGCAATATTTTGTAATTTATACATCATTAGCAGTTCAGATAAGTGCACAAAAATGAACGCCTTGTCCCAAATAATGAAGCAATGAGCATGTCAAATTGTTACGGCATTACAGGATTTTTTCATTTCTGTTAGCACTTTGTGAATGCACAAAGTCAGTGTATATGTGACCCGCTACAACAAAATGATCCGAAAGTCGGGGGAGGGCAATTTTCTGAAAATGGCATGACATTATTCCCTTACTCTTCTACTCAGCCGTCAGGGACTTAAGGATCCTTTTGTTGTAGCGGGTCACATATTGTGACATCAAAGAATTTTTGGAAGCATCTTTCATTTTTGTTTCCACCTTGTAAATGCAAAAGGCCTGTTGCATTTTGAGGTGGTGATATTGAGAAGGGTAACTCCAATCTGCATCTCCTTTGTGGTATTTCTTTTGTCGTACAGTTTCGATGTGACCCAATTCTCATAGGAAGAAATTCAAATATTGCAGGTCCAAACAGCCACTTTATGACACCCTTACCATGATTCAGACACACTTTTTATGCGGTCAAAAGTCCTGAAATCTATGGACTAAATTTGCAGCCAACTTTGTGAATCCCTTTCTGTGGGTCCCCTGTATTTGTAAGTGCATAATCTGGTGGCTGATTTCATGTATACCACACTAAGATGTCATGAGTACCAAACCACCCTTCCCCCATATTACCATTGTCTTACTGCATTCATGTTACACTGTGCAGCTACTGAAACACTTGTGATCTCTATTACATGCCCTTGGTGGGGTTGTGTGTGTGTGTGTGTGTGCATGTGTGTGTGCATTTTATACTCTTTGTTTTCTTGAAAGCATTTTGTTACTATTTTCTTACTGCCTTTTGTGTTATTTCTCAAACCCTGTACAATTCAGGCCACTCACCTCCTGAACACATTGTCGGGGACATTCATGCAGGACCTTGCGTTGGCCATCGGTCAGCTGGAGGGCTCCACACCAAAGAAGATGTCTGCCAAGGCCCTCTCCCAGACCAGGAGGTAGTGGCTTGTAACTTGCTGCAGTCTTGAGTGGAGACTACCAACACCCCCCCTTTCTTCCCCCCCCCCCCCCTCAACCGTTGGACTCTAGCAGATTGTTCAACAATGTGGACAGAAATTCTCTTCATCCTACCACATGGTATTGAAAGACCTTTTGCATGAATTCCTTGCGATTACCTTCCTTTTGCCAATGTGAATACAATCTAAAGTGGAGACAGCTACGTTTTTTAATTTCCATGGAAGGTTGGAATGCACTCAAGGATGAATGAAGATAATGAAGGAATGATGCAGTCCAGTCTCCCCACCCTGTCCTTTCAATGCAGCACTGTGGTCTTGAATAAAGACTAGACAACCATTCCATTCTCTTGTCTCTTCTTCATGCTATGAAGGGTATTTAGCGGTGTATTACTGCCTGGGTATTTTTCATATATTGTGTCCCCAACCTGGCTACTGTGAAAAACAAGGAAGAAAGTGTTGATATGTGCTTGAACACTCACATTTACAGTGTACAATGTGTCTGAAGGCCTCATTTAAGTGTCTATAGACCTGGTAATTCACAACAAATGCTTGGAGTAGGAGATTACAGTTCATCGTGATTTCATAACCGAGATTTGGCATTGAGGTGAAAATCGACAGAAGGCCAAGACTGCTCCATTATAAAGGTTCCCTGCTCGCTGCTAGCTGCTGGTTTTGTAAGCTCTGTGTTGGCAACTTGTGTGAGCAAAGTCTGTAGAGGGCAGCATACCATTACTTCAGCTAAAGAAGGAAGAAGAAAGAAAGAATTTATATGTGCATCATATTTTGTGTTCCATGGAACTAAATAGTTCAGTGCAGTGATCCATTTTCAATTACTGGTGTAATCAAGCAGCACAATGTCAAACCTTGAGGTCATGACCTATCATGAGAAAAGTGCTGTTTGGACCTGGGAAGAGGATTGTCTTGAAAATTAAGAGATTGGCACATTAGATACGTTCACTTGGAAGCTAATCATAGATGGTTGCTACAGTGGAAACTCAGTATAATGAGATCCTGGGGACCAGGACGATTTGTCATTTATATCAGATATTGTGTTATATCGGCAGTCAATAAGCAATACCAAACAAAGGAAATAAATTCATTGGGACTGGAGAAATTAGTTTGCTATACCAGGTATTTTCTTACATCCGATCTCTTTATATCATGGAGTTTCCACTGTTATCATCAATGATACTGTAAGATATTGCTCCCTAAACTGCAATGCACGTTCACATGATGCCTGGGGGGCATTTCATGAAGCAGTTTGGTCGGATATTTTTCTGACAAACTGTTACAAGCTACTGAAATCCTTGCCTCTGATTGGCTGAGAGCAAATCGACGACTTTGTCGGACAAAATGCGTCATGAAATGCCCCCCTGATCTTAACCCGTTGAGGACGGACTGATTTTACTACAACACGCATTTCCCATAGATCCGTGCCCGAGTATACTCGGGACTCATTCTCAACGGATTAAAGATTTGACTTTTAAACGAGAGTTGCACTCAATGAAAAAAAAAAAACACAGAACTGGAAGAAATACGTACGCACAGTGCTAGTGATAAATCCGTTCGTAGTGCAACGATACAGTAGTGTGCAACACACTATGGAGGTTGACCCAGAAGCTGAGGGGCAATAGTGTTCCGGGAAAGGTCACGCTAACTTTCGAGTTTATAGATTATTGTGTCCAAATAATGCTAAACTATGAGTGGTGAACCCACAGCTTGTGGATAGAGCATAAGACCTGAGAAGTCTTGTGGTTCTAATCATCACATAATCTTTAGGATGGCTAACTTTCTTGAGCGTTTACGCTGTACTAAACTACAAGTTAATTATCGAAGTTTCAAACTTCAAGCTAAACTCAAAGTTTAGGAATGTTGTGTGTACGTAACTATTGTATTTTAGAGGCATCGGATGAATAGAGAGGGTTTTCATGTTTGTTTGTTAAGGAAACAAAGAAACAAGCAAGCTGCAGAAACATTCATTGATTTTTTTTAAATCGTTTTTTTTTTAATAATATAGGCAAACATTCCCCTTAATTATGAATACTGGAATGTCAGAACATCATGTATGTGGTATGATTTTGGCACCTCAAGGTACACTTGTGAATGTAATGATGATAATGTAGCTTTGGTTTTACATAATGCTACGACAGCTTTGTCAGTCATGAACTTGCTGTGGCAAATATTTTCCAAATCCTGAGCCGTGATGTAGTTGTTATCATGACTCTGTATTTCAGATCTGTTGATGTTGGCAAACATCCACAAATGTCAGAGAAAAAGAGAGAGAGAGAGAGAGAAAAAAAAAATGGGATGCAGAAGTTGCGCCAGAAAGTGATATCGTGAAATATGAAGTATTGATGAAAGGAGGGCAGCACCTCCATGTTTCGGATGCCGTTGAGACGTGAGGTGATGCCACTCTAACAAATTAATGCGATTTATGATATCCACATGAGTGCACGTTTCTGTGTTTTCTTCTTAGAGACATTCAAGGGTTTTCCACGGGTTATCAGGATTGTCTGCTGGTTTAGACTCTTCCAGTCTAGGGGTGGAAAGTTCAACAACAATACAATAATTCACCATTCTCAGTCTGTAGTGTTATCTGTCCCATTTTCATCACATCATTGTGTGTAGTGTTGTTGTGTGTTGCACTGAGAAGACTTTCACACTAAAAAAATGAACTCGCATGTTCAGAAATAGTATTTGGTCCTATTTGAGGTTTTTCACGTAAATACAGCGCACTCCCGCTATATCAATCACATTTATAACAAAATTCTTGTTGCAACGAAATCCAATTGCCAGTCCCAAAATTATCATGTGTATGATATGTTTATATGCCATACTGTTCACTTAATAACAAAATTTGATGTAACAAAAGAAACTTGCAGGTCCCAAGGACTTCGTGATGATAGGAGTACGCTGTATGCAAAATCAGAGTGGAATCATGTTTCAGCCAAACATGCATTGCAAAACGAGTTTCTGATCTGTCTGGGTCACGAGGTGTTTTCCAATTGTATTATGCCCAGTCAGTGCGAGCATCTGATCAGCAGGGTTTCACCTGTTTAGAATACAATCAAGGAATTGAATCTCGCCTTGACTTCGGATGCACATCCATCATGGTGTGTGTGTATGCCTGCACACTTTTGCATGTAAATGTATATGTGACTAATAGGCCAGAGAGTATGCAATGTAGTGGTTTCCCTGATTTTTCAGAATGTCAATTGCAGTTCGTGGTTGGCTGGTGGGAAGACTCCTTCTATTGCGTGGAAACACTTAACGTAAACACAAACACACAAAAAGATAACAAGGTTAGAAGCATGATTACAGACAAGTTCTCCTGTAAGTCTGAATTCCCCCAAGAATTGCGGCTGATCATGTTACGGGGTTGCATCTGATCAAAGTTTGTGAAAACACAAGCGGAGATATTGTTTGTGTCATCTATACTGGTCTGGTTTTATTTATACCCATGCTTGTACAGTTTCTTTAATGGTGTCATGTCTGTGGACCTTTTGGTCTGAAGGCATCTTGTAATAAAGCAAATGTTTTGTAAAACAAAATCATATCTTGTTTGCCATAGACTTTTTATGAATATTGACTAAGAGTGCTAATTCTTGTTTTTGGCTGTGTGTGTGTGTGTATGTGTGTGTGCGTGTGTGTGTGTGTGTGAGTGTGCACTTGTGGGTATGTTTGTTGTTAGTTTTTGTTGATGTTTTGTGTATATATGGTGTGTGTGT